>NC_079393.1:28181411-28481411 GCF_029220125.1 Pseudoliparis swirei
ATGGTTCCTCCAATGGTCCCTCCAATGGTTCCTCCAATGGTCCCTCCAATGGTCCCTCCAATGGTTCCTCCAATGGTCCCTCCAATGGTCCCTCCAATGGTTCCTCCAATGGTCCCTCTAATGGTCCCTCCAATGGTCCCTCCAATGGTCCCTCCAATGGTTCCTCCCATTTACCCGACAGACAGTGTTGAACAGCCTGAAGCGTAGGAAGGGAGATTTGTGTCTTTATTACACAAACAAAAAGGTTTTGAGAGAAAGCATTTTTTTTTTAGAGATTTTTTTTTATTTGAGAGCAAATGTTTTTTATGTTTGCTATCAAAATTTGCTTTCAAAACTCTTTTCTTGCATAGAAGGACTTGATCTGTGGGGGACTTGAACACACACACATGTCCTCCATCTCCTCCCCCGTGCGGTTCCTCCATTTTACCGACAGACAGTGTTGAACAGCCTGAAAAGCGGAAGGAGATTTGTGTCTTCTTTATTACACACAAAAAAGGTTTTGAGAGAAAGCATTTTTTTTTTTGAGAGTTTTTTTTTTTTTTTTAAGAATGTTTTTTTTTTTATGGCATTTGCTATTGAAAAACCTCTTCTTGCATAGAACAGAAGATGAGTGGACTTGAACCACACATGTCCTCCATCCTCACTCACCCTGCACGTGCTGCTGCCGCCCGCCGCCTCCGCCTCGTGTCTGAGCGGAGATGTGATCGTGTTCTCGTGAGTCCGTTCTCCCTCTGCAGCGACTCGGCCCTCGCTTCACACTTTACAGGCCGAGTGACGTCTGGATCGAGCTGGATTTAGAGAACAGAAGCTAAACAAAAGCAAGAACACAAAGGCCGGCCTCTGTTGTCTCGACCAGCTGTCATCCGGTCGCTCTAAGTAGTCATGATGTGTGTAAATGAGGGAAAGGTCGACGACCTCCACACTGCTCTCCCATTAAAGCTCCACTCATCATATTCTGTCCACGTTGGACCCTGACCCACCGCACAGTGACATCACCGTCTTAAAGATACAGTCACGACCAGGGCCTAAGTCCTACCACCACGCCAGAGGCCACCAGGTGGCTGAGGTTGGAAGTGCGGTCTGTCGTCCTGCTAATCTGCCTGACGACCGCACATCAGGCCGGCAGACAATTAAACAGTCAGCCGGTCAGGTAAACAGTCGGCCAGACAGGTAAACAGTCGGCCAATCAGGTAAACAGTCGACCAGACAGGTAAACAGTCGGCCAGTCAGGTAAACAGTCAGCCAGACAGGTAAACAGTCGGCCAGACAGGTAAACAGTCAGCCAGACAGGTAAACAGTCGGCCAGACAGGTAAACAGTCGGCCAGTCAGGTAAACAGTCGGCCAGACAGGTAAACAGTCAACCAGACAGGTAAACAGTCGGCCAGACAGGTAAACAGTCGGCCGGTCAGGTAAACAGTCGGCCGGTCAGGTAAACAGTCGACCAGACAGGTAAACAGTCGGCCGGTCAGGTAAACAGTGGGCCAGTCAGGTAAACAGTCAGCCAGACAGGTAAACAGTCGGCCAGTCAGGTAAACAGTCGGCCAGACAGGTAAACAGTCGGCCGGTCAGGTAAACAGTCGGCCGGTCAGGTAAACAGTCGGCCAGACAGGTAAACAGTCGGCCAGTCAGGTAAACAGTCGGCCAGACAGGTAAACAGTCGGCCAGTCAGGTAAACAGTCGGCCAGTCAGGTAAACAGTCGGCCAGTCAGGTAAACAGTCGGCCAGACAGGTAAACAGTCGGCCAGTCAGGTAAACAGTCGGCCAGACAGGTAAACAGTCGGCCAGTCAGGTAAACAGTCGGCCAGACAGGTAAACAGTCGGCCAGACAGGTAAACAGTCGGCCGGTCAGGTAAACAGTCGGCCAGACAGGTAAACAGTCGGCCGGTCAGGTAAACAGTCGGCCAGTCAGGTTGGTCTATCACATGTCTCCCAACAGCTCGATTGGACGCCTGTCGCGTGAGGACAGCTGCCTATGGGTGTATTTGGGGGCGTGGCCTTCACCTGATGTATTATCCCCCGTTGGCGTGTGTCGGCCCCGGTGCTCAGGTGGCCCCCGGGGGCCGTTGTCACGAATGAATTAATCTCTTCATCATTTATTCAGGCCGGCGGGTCGATGCTTCCCATCGTGTTGAAACGCCTCCCTGCTGTCCGGCTGTCCGGCGGCGGTCAGGGAGACGATCGATCGGGACCGTCGTGATTCAAATAGAGCGGGAGCACATGTTAAAGTGTTGCTGTTGTGGAATAACTTGTATTCGCACTCCAGGACTTAAATGTTATAATAATAATAATAATAATCATTTATTTTATATAGCGCTTCTCAAGGCATGCCGACATCCCGAAGTCGCTTTACAGAGTCCAGTAGTCACACACACAGTCATCCCGGTGGTGGTAAGCTACATCAGTAGCCACAGCTGCCCTGGGGCAGACTGACGGAAGCGTGGCAGCCAATCAGCGCCTACGGCCCCTCCGACCACCACCAACACTCATTCACATCCATACGAACCGGGGTGAGGCTGCGGTGCATGTCTTTATGCTAATGTTATAGCTTGTGTTATTAAAATGTATAAATGATAGATTATCTACGGCGATACACTTTGTATTAAGAGATTCAGTTAACTTAACATTAAATGAAGTTATCTCTTAGTTTTGTATCATTTTATTTGTATCGCGCTTTAAAAAGGTACTCAAAGACACTTTACATGGTAAACAACTCAAACAATGGAAGCAATAACAATATAAACAACAACGAGATGACATAACAGAAAGAAACAAAACATTACAAATAATTCATTAGCATCACGGGTTAAATGCAGATTTAAATAAATGAGTTTAAAGTGTAGTTTTGAAAGTGGCGAGTGACGGAAATCATCTGAGAGCGTTCCAGAGGGAGGGGCCAGCAGTGGAGAAGACCCCGTCCCACCAGGAGGGGGGGGGGGATCTGAGGAGGTCCGAAAGGTATGGAGGGGCGGAGCCAGTGGAGCTCCTGGAGGCCTGGTGGGCCGTACAGGAGGCCAGTCGAGAGGTGATGAAGGTCGGGAGGGTTGGATCAAAGATGACACCGAGGTCACAGAAGTGTGAGGAAGCAGCAGCAGAGGGAGACGCTGTGACGGGATCTGTTGGCCGATGAGGATGATGAGGGTTTCACATCTGTCGCTGTCGAGTTCGAGGAAGATGAATTTGCATCCAGGTCTTTATATCTGTGAGGCGGTTGCTGAGGGTGGAGAGGAGGAGGTCATCAGAGGAGAGGAGGAGGTGATCAGAGGAGAGGAGGAGGTCGTTAGAGGAGAGGAGGAGGTCGTCAGAGGAGAGGAGGAGGTCATCAGAGGAGAGGAGGAGGTCGTTAGAGGAGAGGAGGAGGTGATCAGAGGAGAGGAGGAGGTGGTCTCTGTGGTCAGGGCGCTCTCTGGAGGGAACACCACGTGTTGTTGTTTGTTCCATGTTGTCTGCTGGTTGTATTGAATAGTTTACATTTGCCTTTGATGTTGAAGCTGTTATCCGACTGTGAGCTCGTCTCCATGCTGCTGAACAGAGAGCTTCTTTCATCAATGGATCCGATGCTTTGCCTTCGTTTGGATCACATTTTTCTCAGGACATTAAAGTTCTGATTGGCGGTCGCCGTGTTGGAAACGAGCCACAGAATGATCTTTATTTGTGTCTGTGGACTTCAAAGCACCAACTGGAGTCCATCCATGATGCGTTCACACACAACAGGAGGTAAACAAGGGTCATTGTCCATCACTGACCTCCTGTTTCTTGTTCCTCCCCACCTTTCTCTCTCTCTCTCTCTCTCTCCCTATTTCCTTGCTCTCTTGTTCTATCGATTCGCTCTCTCTCTCTCCAGGTCCGAAGGAAACGGCGATGTTCAGCGGCCGGGTGACATTTAATGGCCGCCCCCTCCCGAGGTCGCTGGAGTCCTCGCAATTGTAGACCCTTCATCAACGGAAGATCTCTCGTCATGGACGCCCCTCCCCGCCACACTGCGCCCCTTGACCCACCTTGTACCTGCTGACCGAGGGGAGGTGATCCCGAGACAGGCTCGTCCCTGAAGATCAACTCAATAAATCGCCCCAAGCCATGTAGTGTCGGGTTTACATTTGAATCTGATTTATTTTTTAAATTCACGTCATCTCTGGAACAGATTTGCATTTGCTCGTTCAACGAGTGCATGTGGGTGTGGACATAGCGACAGAGAGAAGAAGGAGAGAGGGAGAAAGGAAAGGAACGAGATGGTTCTCCACACCACCCCTTACTCCGGGGCCTGTCTGCACTTCCTGGATGGCTTGTCGTGGAGCCTGGTGTTCCCCTGCTACTGGCTCCTGGACCAGCTGCTGGCCTCCTGCGTGGCCACGTCGCTGGAGAAGCGCCGGCGCTCCCAGGACCCCTGCTCCTTCCGCACCCTGTGCGCGGTGATCTCCGCGCCTCTTTACCTGCTCCTCTTTCTCGCCTCGCTGCCACTCGCCCTGCTGGGCTTCGTCCTCTGGGCTCCGCTGCAGGCCGTCCGCCAGCCGTACCTGTACAGCCACCGCAGGTTAGTGTGCAGCTTTGTTTTACTGCCTCTTGTTTTCAAGTCAAATCTCCTGCCTGTGGTGTTGTTAGTGCTAGTTCTCAAAATGTTAACCGCAAAGCCATTAAACCTGAAGAGAAAAGGAGTAATATGTTAGTATGGCTATTATCTGCTCCTTTCACGTCCTCTGAAGGTTCCCTGAAAGTCCTCAGAAGGTCCTCTAAATGTCCTCAGGTCCTCTAAATGTCCTTAATATGTCTCCTGAAAGTCCACAGAAGGTCTTCTAAAATTAAATTCCTCAAAAGATCTCCTGAAAGCCCTTAGAAGGTCCTCTAAAAGTCCACAGAAGGTCCTCTAAAAGTCCACAGACGGTCCTCTAAAAGTTCTCAAAAGGTCTCCTGGAAGTCCTTAGGTCTTCTAAAAGTCCTCAGAAGGTCCTCTAAAAGTCCACAGAAGGTCCTCTAAAAGTCCACAGAAGGTCCTCTAAAAGTCCACAGAAGGTATTCTAAAAGACCTCAAAGCGTCTCCTGAAGGTCTTCTAAAAGTCCTCAGAAGGTCCTCTAAAAGTACTCAGAAGGTCTCCTGATGGTCTCCTGAAAGTACTCAGAAGGTCCTCTAAAAGACCTCAAACCGTCTCCTGAAGGTCTCCTGAAAGTACTCAGAAGGTCCTCTAAAAGTACTCAGAAGGTCCTCTAGAAGTACTCAGAAGGTCCTCTAAAAGTACTCAGAAGGTCTCCTGAAAGTCCTCAGGTCATAGTTACAGCGGTTGCACCAATCAGTTTGTATTTGTCATAAAACACGCCGTTTGTCATATAGATTGTCATAAATGGCGTATAGTTGGATAGAATAATTCCCATCCCTAGCATAGCAGCCTGTTATCTCATGGCAATGTGGTCTCCATCCAAACTGTTCTGGGAACAGCCAGTTTCACTGTCGATGTCCTCCTAACCTCTTCATCGAATGGGTTTCTGAATCTTAGGTGGACAAGAGGCCGTTCACTTGCCGAGCCATGCTTCATTTTCCATCTACCGTGCCATTGTTCCCCGAGTTTGGACAAGAGGCAGAACATGGAGTCATTACTGTAAAGAGTTCATTGGTCTGGCCTCCAGCTGCCAGGCTCAATCAGCTCTCAGTGAGTGTTTGGTTATCCAAACACACAGCGGAGTGGCTACCCACCATGACCACGGAATTTGAAACGCTGTATTTAGATCCGTTTGCTGTGGAGGAGCAGCTCTTTCTCCCGGTTATTCTGATTTACAAGTGGCACACAATGTTATACATTCCCTTTGTTAGCCGTGTTTGTTTCCAGTAATTATGCAGCTGCCTCACAATGCACGTACTCACGAATAATTGAAAGGGTTCGAGGTTTATCCATAACAGAGGATCAAAGGAGTCAGTAGATAATGTTAGGTTGATACATTTGGGAAGAAAAATAAAATGCTGGTGGTATGGAAAGTGTCAGGCCTGGACTAAAATGAGGACTCAGATGCAGAGAATAGAACGTACAAGCCCACTTTATTGAATTCAGATCCTCTTTGAGGAGTGACAAATAAATGGGTATGAAAAAAAACTCACAAAATGTACTGGGGCCTGGCAACTCGCGAAAGAACAAACTTCCTGAGAATGAAAGTCTCCAATAAAAGGAAAAGCAAAACTACAGAGAAAACGGGACAAAAGAAACGGCACACCTAAAACTGGAGGCTCTACCAACTATCTAGAGCTCATCTAAACACAAAATCACTCCAAACGGGAGGGCCGCAAAACGGCTGACAAATGAAACAAAACAAAGCTAAACTAGAAACTTTACAAACGAAAAGTCACTCTCAAGGAGGAAGCAGGAAACAACTCAAGTGGTTTGGCAATACTCTTGGAAAAAGAGACTCTGGCTGTGGCAAAGGGCTGAGGGCCAAGGACCAAACACTTTGGACCAAAGGGGAGACGAGACTAGAAGCACATGAGGGTCACGGGGAACAGGTGGAAACGATCAGGGTCAGGGGTCAGGGGTCAGGGGGGACCATCACACCGGTGACACATGAGGAAGGGCAAGTGACCTGAAACGAGAGGGGGAGTTAGGCTTCAAAATAAAACAGGAAGTTACGAGACAAAAACCCAAGACAAGACAAACCAAACATACAGAAAGCATACAAAAACAGATCAGAAAAATAATGACTGATATGAAGATTATTGCAGAAACGTAATGCAGACAGTAAATATTCTAAGGTAGATGTATATGCATGTTCTCCAAATGAGGCTGCATATGTTCTTTCAAAGATATTTAAATGTGTCTGCCCCTCAACATAAACATGCATAATGAGCCAGGTAGCGGTTCCTCTCTGCTTCTCTGCTTTATGCTAAGCTAAGCTAAGCTAATACGCTGAGCAACTAGAGAGTGAATGACCGAATTTCCTAAACTCAGGCTTTTCTTTCCATACATTGTGTCCTACGGAGCCTCTGTTTGTCTTGATGTTTTCGTTGCTTACCTTCTGCAGGCCAGACAAACACCAGGCCGAGCAGGGCCAGGCCGGGCCAGGGGGCGTCGGCCTCGGGGATTGGAGGCCGCAGGGCAGGAGCTTCTGTTTCTGCAGCGCCAACGTATGCCTGCTGCCCGACTCTCTGGCCAGGTTCAACAACCTGTCGGACACGCACAGGAGAGCCCGGGAGGTGGGGAAGAGGATCCGCAACGGGGCCAGTCGGCCTCAGATCAAGATCTACATCGACTCGCCGACCAACACTTCCATCAGGTGAGGATCGCTCCTCCCGCCCACGTCTCACGGCAGTGAGAGAGTCCACTCCTGTCATCAAACTAAACCCAATGCATTTCCTTTTGTTCTGTTCAGCGCGGTGTCCTTCAGCAGCCTCGCCACAGGATTCCGCCGCACCTCCTCTCTGGACCAGCGTCCAGACCAAACCCACACCACCAACGGACCCGCCGAACCCGAACCCGTCGCCGAGTGCCCAATCCACACCGCGGGTGCCGCCGACTGCCCCGTGCACCCCTCTGCAGGAGACCAGGGCCCTGAATGCCCCGTGCACCCCTCTGCAGGAGACCAGGGCCCTGAATGCCCCCTTCACCCCGACGCAGCAGCAGACTGCCCCCTCCACCCCGTGGGGACCGGCGGCAGCTCGGACTGCCCCGTTCACGCCTCGGGGGAGGCTCCAGACTGCCCCTTGCATTCCACGGGAGCTCAAGATGGCCACGGCCTCCACGACTGTCCGGTGCACGGGGAAGGGACCCAGACGAAGCCGTCCTCAGACTGCCCGCTTCACGCCTCACGGGTTCAAATCAGCATCAGCGCCCCAGAGCCGGACCCACAGGAGGAGGAGGCCGAAACGGGGAACCATCGGCCCGTGGAGGCCGGAGACACGGGCAGCATGACGGCCTCCAGGGAATCCCTCGCCCGTTACCACGGCGGCGACGGTGGCGTCGGCGTAGCATCCAACAATACTCTCTCTCACGTCCCCCGCACGTCAGTCTTCAAACGCCCCGGGAGAAAACGCCGCCACGGAGACGAGACGTTCGACCACGACATCTCCGCCTTTTTCCCCGCCAACTTGGATTTTCTGGCTCTACAGGAAGTGTTTGACCACGGGTCGACCACCAGACTGCGGCGTCAGCTGCACCGCTACTTCCCCTACGTGCTGAGTGACGTTGGCCGGTACGGCTGGAAGGGATGCTGCTCGAGCTTCAAATTCCTGAACAGCGGGCTGATGCTGGCCAGCCGCTACCCAATCCTGGACGCGCGGTTCGAGTGCTACCCCAACGGGAGGCGGGAGGACGTCCTGGCAGCCAAGGGTGCGCTGTTCGCCAAGGTCAGAAACGTTGCCTTGTTTCCTCTTCTCTCTCTTTTCATACGACAAGAGTTCTGAAACTGGGTTCTTCTCAGATGATGGACATCAGGCTCCGGATGCGCGTGAATTACGTTTAATAATATTTAATGTCAAGAAGTTCAAACAAACAATCCAGGCTCAGGGTCGTGGGTTTCGTGGTGAGGGTTAGGGTTGGGGTTAGTGGAGGGTTGGGGGAGGGTTGGGGTTAGGGGAGGGTTGGGGTTGGGGTTAGGGGAGGTTTGGGGTTGGGGTTAGGGGACGGTTGGGGGAGGGTTGGGGTTGGGGTTAGGGGACGGTTAGGGGAGGGTTGGGGGAGGGTTGGGGTTGGGGTTAGGGGAGGGTTGGGGTTAGGGTTGGGGTTGGGGTTAGGCTAAGGGGAGGGTTAGGGTTGGGGTTATCAGTTGACCTGTTTCCTGTATGTGTCTTTATGCTAAGCTAATCATTATGCTAAGCTAAGCTTACCATCTCCTGGATCCACTCTTAGCAAATCAGTGCATTGCCCAAAATGACACAATCAGGAAGCAGATAAAATCTAAATATTTCATCGAGCACTTTTCATTGAACTCATAGAGCCTTTACACATGTTCAAATGATCATATAAAACAAATCACTGGAAATACACAAACACCAAATTAATCACACATTAAAATGAGTTATTAAAAAGTGAGATTAAACATATTTTAGAAGACACATGTGCCCCAAAGACATAACATTTTTAATCCTCGCCTAATTTTATTTCAAACTGCGCTGGATTAGAGCTGAATGTCTCACTGGACCTAATTTCCTGCTTTCCCCGCAGAAGAAATGCGTCTGAGCTCCGATCGCTGAGGCCGAAAGCTAATCTCGTCATCTCTGACGCCGCGACCCGAACTGTCGGCGGCCCGGTAATTGAATCAGCCCGTTAGGTCTATTTATACTGAATTAACTCGTTGTACATTTGTGAAAGACGAAGAGTTAAAATGACCCGTCAGCCGCCTGCATACATTAGTGTAGATCTGCAAAGCAAAGACATCATCTTCACATCTTTCCTTCTTTAAGCACTGAATATACCGAATATATGTGATGCCCTCGTGTGAATCCTGCCCCTCAGAACACGGCCCAGTCCATTGCACACAGTACCTGGTGAATTCACTCATTTACACCAACACCCATTACGCAGCCGCCGTTGTGCCGAGTGAACACAGACATGACACAACGCTCACGAGCTGTCCACGTCGCCCACTGCCACCACAACGAAGACATGGCAGCATGTTACGGTCTTCAGGCTTCACTAAATAAATTAGCATCTTTCCACATCTGTGTTTATATGTGGGAATAAAATCACACGACGATAAACACAATAAGATGGTTTCATGTGTTAAAGCTGCGTTCTCTCTCCTGACCACCAGGGGGCGACTCCTCTGGTTGTATAGAAGTCTATGCTCCGTGTGTTAAAGCTGCATTCTCTCTCCTGACCACCAGGGGGCTGCTCTGGTTGTATAGAAGTCCATGCTCCATGTGCTACGGCTGCATTCTCTCTCCTGGCCACCAGGGGGCTCCTCTGGTTGTATAGAAGTCTATATCGTGACTCTACTTCCCTCTTGATGTTTTCCCTCAGTAAACATTGTAAACATGAGTTCATGTCTCAGTCTCTAGTCTCAAGTCTTCTTCTATACAGCATGATGTCATCATTTATACTTTATGGTCCTTTAGAGTCAGACCATAAAGCGGGGGACGCTTTAGGGGCGGAGCTACAGGTGATTGACAGGTCTCTAACAGACATCTCACTCCTACACACGACCAATAAGGTAACTTTCATTAATTGGTTGAAGGATTTTTTTATGACAAGACATGGGGAGACGTGTTAATGTGTGTGTGTGTGTGTCCTGTTGTTTGTGTGTGTGTGTGTCCTGTTGTTTGTGTGTGTGTGTGTGTGTCCTGTTGTTTGTGTGTGTGTGTGTGTGTGTCCTGTTGTTTGTGTGTGTGTGTGTGTCCTGTTGTTTGTGTGTGTGTGTGTGTGTCCTGTGATGAGTGGCTGATCGGGTCCAGCTCCAACGAGGAGGGATCCGCTGTATGCCGATGATGCGCACCTGTATGTGTGTGTGTGTGTGTGTGTGTGTGTGTGTGTGTGTGAAGCTATTGGTGTGTGCTCAGCTCGTGGTCGAGGATCCGGCTGTAAAATGGCGGAGAGAAAAAATTCATCAAAATAAAAGTCCCAGGTTATTTCTGCTGCGATGATAATTTCCCTGTATCCCCATTATCTCTCCTCTTCCTCCTCCTCTGCCTCCTCTTCCTCCCTGCAGTCCTAACAGACCGTATAAAGCAGTGAATAAATCACCACTAATTACACAATGAACACATTCAGTTATTAACCCGTCTCAATAAAAGTCTCCTTCTCTTCCTCTTCCTCCTCTTCCTCCTCCTCCTCCTCTTCCTCCTCCTCCTCTTCCTCTTCCTCCCTGTGTTAGTAGACGTGAACAGCTGGTTTCTGGAGGCTCTGGTGTGGAGCAGATCCTCGTGAACACAAACAGGTTGACCCCCCCCCCCCCCTCATTACTATCTCATTAGAGCTCTTCACTCCATGCGCCTCATGTTCACGCCTCCAGAGGCCGTGTGTGTGTGTGTGTGTGTGTGTGTGTGTGTGTGTGTGTGTGTGTGTGTGTGTGTGTGTGTGTGTGTGTGTGTGTGTGTGTGTGTGTTCACGAGGACGCTCAGTCGGAAGCCGTTGTTCAAGTGGTGATGCCTGAAGTTCTTCCTTTGTTGTTGTTGTTGTTGTGTACTGATCACTGCGGTGCTTCGCTGTGGTCGTCTGTTCTCTTTTTTCTTCTGTTCTTTGTCTGTTCAGCAACTCCACCTCTCAATGTTCACCATGTCGGTTGGAAATGAGGAAAGGAAGGTAGGAAAGGAAGAAAGAAAAGGAGATAAGGAAGGAAAGAAAGGAGACAAGGAAGGTAGGAAGGAAAGGAAGGTAGGAAAGAAAGGAAGGAAAGTAGGAAAGGAAGGTAGTAAAGTAAGAAAGGAAAGGAGGAAAGGAATCAAATAAAAGAGATAAGGAAGGAAGGAAAGGAGGCAAGGAAGAAAAAGAGACTACACTACATGTGTGTAACTACATGTGTGTAACTACATGAGTGTAACTACATGTGTGTAACTACATGTGTGTAACTACAGGTGTGTAACTACATGAGTGTAACTACATGTGTGTAACTACATGAGTGTAACTACATGTGTGTAACTACATGTGTGTAACTACATGTGTGTAACTACATGTGTGTAACTACATGTGTGTAACTACATGTGTGTAACTACATGAGTGTAACTACATGAGTGTAACTACATGTGTGTAACTACATGTGTGTAACTACATGAGTGTAACTACATGAGTGTAACTACATGTGTGTAACTACATGAGTGTAACTACATGTGTGTAACTACATGAGTGTAACTACATGTGTGTAACTACATGAGTGTAACTACATGTGTGTAACTACATGAGTGTAACTACATGTGTGTAACTACATGAGTGTAACTACATGTGTGTAACTACATGTGTGTAACTACAGGTGTGTAACTACATGAGTGTAACTACATGTGTGTAACTACATGTGTAACTACATGTGTGTAACTACATGAGTGTAACTACATGTGTGTAACTACATGTGTGTAACTACATGAGTGTAACTACATGTGTGTAACTACATGTGTGTAACTACATGTGTGTAACTACATGAGTGTAACTACATGTGTGTAACTACATGTGTGTAACTACATGTGTGTAACTACATGTGTGTAACTACATGAGTGTAACTACATGTGTAACTACATGTGTAACTACATGTACCCAGACCACCACGAGACTCTGGACCAGACCACCACGAGACTCTGGACCAGACCACCACGAGACTCTGGACCAGACCACCATGAGACTCTGGACCAGACCACCATGAGACTCTGGACCAGACCACCACGAGACTCTGGACCAGACCACCACGAGACTCTGGACCAGACCACCATGAGACTCTGGACCAGACCACCATGAGACCAGACCAGACCACCACGAGACTCTGAACCAGACCACCATGAGACTCTGGACCAGACCACCACGAGACTCTGGACCAGACCACCACGAGACTCTGGACCAGACCACCACGAGACTCTGAACCAGACCACTACGAGACTCTGGACCAGACCATCATGAGACTCTGGACCAGACCACCACGAGACTCTGGACCAGACCACCACGAGACTCTGGACCAGACCACCATGAGACTCGACTCTCCTGACCAGACCACCATGAGACTCTGGACCAGACCACCATGAGACTCTGGACCAGACCACCATGAGACTCTGGACCAGACCACCATGAGACTCTGGACCAGACCACCACGAGACTCTGAACCAGACCACCATGAGACTCTGGACCAGACCACCATGAGACTCTGGACCAGACCACCACGAGACTCTGGACCAGACCACCATGAGACTCTGGACCAGACCACCATGAGACTCTGGACCAGACCACCACGAGACTCTGGACCAGACCACCACGAGACTCTGGACCAGACCACCACGAGACCCTGAACCAGACCACCACGAGACTCTGGACCAGACCACCATGAGACTCTGGACCAGACCACCATGAGACTCTGGACCAGACCACCACGAGACTCTGGACCAGACCACCATGAGACTCTGGACCAGACCACCACGAGACTCTGGACCAGACCACCACGAGACTCTGGACCAGACCACCACGAGACTCTGGACCAGACCACCACGAGACTCTGAACCAGACCACCACGAGACTCTGGACCAGACCACCGCGAGCAGACAGCTGGACTTCATGTGCTCTTGGTGAAATGACCCGGTCCCGTCAGGATCCTGTGGAGCTCATGGGCCGTGACACCAGGACCTACTTCAGCACCTCAAAGTAAGTCTAACATAAATATATGTATTAACTAACCTCATGTATATGAGTATGTGTTTCATATAGTTAAGCTCTACTCGTGTGTCAAGTTAATAACCGCTATGCATAGGCGCACTACACATGAATTAGACTAATTAAAAATAGTTTTAGAATGGTAGTAGAGTGGTGTTTACCTGTCAATATGTTCACATAGTGTTCACGAGGCTAAGAGATGGTCTCGCTGTTTAATTTGTAAAAATAGTATTCATTCATATTTATCCAGTCTGACATTAAAGTAACATTCTGTAACAATTGTACCTTAAAATAACAGCTTGAAAAAAATGGTGCCGCTACAATGACTTTTAATATGGCGATCTGCGGCTCCGCCATCGGGGGTCTGTGGGGAAATAACTCCGCTATGTAAGATTCTGGAGCCGCCCCAGCGGATGTATCTGACCTGCTTTCTGGCAGTGATTACGCATGTCATAAAGTGCTACCCGCAGCTACAGCATGAGCTTTTTATGTAGCTTGTTGGTGTTGTCAACAATATTGTATCCGATCACATCGTATTCATTCAAACATTTAGAAAACAACGATATCGCTGAAACGCTGATCGTATTTCATCTAAACTAAATGTTGTCATTCTTTGGTTGTGTTGTTTCATTCACCCTGAGCAACTCAATCAAGGGAAAAGGTACAATACGCTAAAAAAAGGGAATGGCGGATCTGCGAATTCTGGTGTTAACTCTCTGCTCAAATGGTCGAAAAGAAAAACAGTCGATATATGGAAACCCAAATGTTATTATATTAAATCAAATTCAATGCATCTGAAGCCCCAAATGAACACATCCACTACAAACAATCAAACCCACTCAAATGGAGTATAATCCCCGGATCCCGACAGTCCCCAAAGTCTTTGCAGTCCCCAAAACAAAAGGAACTGACTGCACGCACCCACCCCCACCCAAAAGCGGCAAACAGCTGACCGACCAGGCGGAAACGTGGCGGCGCCTGTCACCCTGCGCCCTTCACCTCGTCCGCCGGTGCCGGGCCCAGTTCAGTGTTCCTGCCAGTCTTTATAAGCAGGGCTCTCAAGTTTGAAGACAGGCAAGAGCATTTGATCAGCATGTTTGGAGAGTGCCTGTCAGTAGCTTTCCTCCAAACAAAAAACTTATCACCTTCCCTCGTCACCTTTTATAACCCGTGACACGTACAAATAATAACAATAATAATAATTATAATACAGGACAACACATGATCCCAACTCAATACAAGTGTCTGACGCTCTTTATCAGAACTGGGTATTTACGACACTGAAGTAAACGTTAAATACCTCAAAAACTGAAGGGGGCGCTAAAAGGGAAAAACTACATAATGGGGCTTTAATCTGAAGTGGTGGTGTCATGAAGAGATGTGTTGACTGTTGTTTGGCTAATGTCTGCCTTTTTTCTTTCTTTTTTCCAGGAGAATGGACCAAATGTCAACTGGAAGTTTTTATATTTATACAGTTTGAAAAGGATTGTTTTCCTAGTATATTCACAAAAGCTCAGGAGGAGACATGAACCTGTGCACAAACATCCATCACATAGAGACATGAGAACTCACTCACACACACACACATACATTCTATTATGTAAATGAATTTGCATTTTAAAAGCATCTGGAAATGTTATTTATGTTATTTTAGAGATTTCTTTGTTCAAAAGGAACTATGTTGCACGTATTTTTAAAATATATTTACTTAATTTTATAGACATTTGTTCATGGGACTTAAATGTTCTGAAAATGTATTAATAAATATAATTTACAACAGCAATGACATTTGTGTTATCCTTTTGCATTACACCATACTGTTAATTTTGAACAGACATCAGTGTGTTTACTTTGAATTAATTAATTTAGATTAATGTATATTTCCATCGTAAGTTAGGTCTTAAATTTTATATAGACGTGGTCTTAAAAAGTCTTAAATCTCACTGGTTTATTCCTGTAGACACCCTGAATAAACATGAAACAATAATAAACATAAAACAATAATAAACATAAAACAATAATAAACATAAAACAGTAACAAACATAAAACAATAAAACCATAAATCAATAACTACCATACAAATAACAAACAAAACAATAACAAACATAAAACAATAACACAAGTAAACTCATAAAAATCATAAGAAACATAAAACAATAACACATAAACAATAACAAACATAAAACGAGCAACAAACATAAAACGAGCAATAGTCGATCCCCGGCTCTGCTAGCCCACGTCGATGTGTCCCTTGAGCAAGGCACTTACACTCATTGCTCCCTGTAGCTGAGTCTACGATGTGTGATTGTAAGTCGCTTTGGGTGAAAGCGTCAGAAAATATGTGATGAACAAATGAACCAACACCAGCAGGAAGTCGGACCTGATGACCCCAGTGAAGGTTTCAGAAACTGCAGCCTAGCGGGTTTGAGCAGAAGTTTAAATCTGGAGCCCACGCATTATTGGGCTGTATCGGGATGAGGCCTGCAGCGTACTTTCATGATCGATTAATCTGCTTACAATCTTCTCTTATCGGTGTCTCTGTAAAACGTTTGATTAAAGTGGAAAAGATTCATCCAAGATCCTTTTTTATAATAATTAGACTGCACACGAGTCAACACATGGGTTCTCTACACAGTACAATGTGTTAATGAGCAAGCTTTAAAGGCGTTGGTTGGTGTATTTATAAACTTTGGACAGAGCTAGGCGGGCCAGCGATGTAACTATCCCTTTAAACCCAAACTATGAATGTAGACTCATAAAGAAAGACATATATACTTTAAAATGTATTTCCTACAGGGCTTCTTCTTCGATTTGGAGGTTTATGTTTTAGTGTCGGTCTAAAACCATGATGCGGCATTCCGATGTTTTAAAAGGTCACACCTGGAACTGAATGCATCTTGTTGAGTGGAAGGAGAAAGAGATTAACGCTGAGAGGCATCCAACCTTTATTCTTTCAGCCCGGGCTTGGGCTTCCTGTTTAATAAACGCCACTGGGACGAGTAGCAGGAGGACACCTGAGAACCAGAGAGGCCTCCACAATCCCTGAGATGCCGTTTCTGGCCCTCTTGCTTAGGGGCCCCTCTGTCCTCTTCCCAGAACGCTTGGCCCCAGCCTGTAGACACCACAGCAGAGCAGTGTGCACACCACCCGCAGACATTTAGAGAAGGAGGTTCTCAGCTGGAGCTAAAGCCAAATGCTTTCTGAAAGCTATGATGAGTGACGATGAGTCTATTTAAATGTACTGTTCTAAATAACTTGTGTGGATGTCCTTGGACAAACAGCTGAACAAGTGGACATTGATAAACAGTCTTCACGGGACACTCAGCCATTCACATGTTCCGACCTCACATGCAGCCGAATAACAAGGCACCTCTCCTACTAGAGTTACTCCAACCACAGCTTCTAGCAACCTTGGCAACAGTCGCCATATTTCTTCTCACGAGCAGACTGGGTTGTTTCCGTTAGAAGGGCTTAAAGAGACGGGTGCTAAATGTGGGTGTGTGAGACGGCTGGAATCCAGGTATATTTAGACAAGACGGTGTGAGGACAAATGTAGTATTTTCCAGATTAAAGCATGTATGAATGAATCTGAAATAAGTATATGTCTCCTTTTTGTAAAGTTAAAATCGGCAGTATGTGTTTGTCTAGCCCGAAAAAAATCTGTTTTAAATCCAACCACATTTTTAGAGCAACTCGGGTTGAGTTTACCAAAGTGATGGAGACGTGACAGAAATAGTCAAACCAGTGTTGGGAAGAAACGGAAGAGCTCTTTGATTTGAGAAGCAGGCAGCCGGACCGACGGCATCGGCCCGGCCGTGAAAGCAGAGACGGGCGCTGCTGTGCTTGGCATCGCGGTGAGGCTCGGCTCTGTTCGGCTCGGCTCTGTTCGGCTCGATTGTTTTTCCCCTTGTAGTTTTGGGACGGGCAGGAGGAGGAGTGTGAGATGACTGGGCCGATGCAGGTAACCGGTTCAAATTCCAACATGCAGGGGTGGAGGAGAAGTCTTCTTCTTCACGTGCAGAGAGAATGTGGCCGAGCCATCGGGTCTCTCTGCGTCTCTGGGTGCAGCCACACCTTCCAGCTGCCGCTGCCCAGTCCACTGTGAACCCAGTCTGTACCAACGTACAACTGTCTCTGTGTAATGCGTGAGTGAGTGAATCTGAACAAAGGTCAGACTGGCTGAAATACGAGCTCCAATATGTCTCCTGGCGAGTTGTTTCAGGCTAACGGAGTAATGGCATCCAGCTGTGTGTTTGACTCTGGAGGCAGGCGGTGTGAATACAACCAAACTGTTAATGCCAGGTACTGATCGATTCATTTCATAGCTTTTGGCTCTTTTTGCCCGACAAGGCATAGACATGTGGATTGGACATTGTGGGTAAGACTAGTTACAGTTTGAATCTTTTTAAAGCAGCGGGAGCCTCCTCAAGCCGTCGAATTACATTTCAATTTACCATAAATTAACCTCAACGAGTAATGTAGTAACGAAGGGCTTTGTCATCTAAAACGAGACTCGGCAGGATGCAGCTGGAGCTGCTCTGCCCTGTCGCTCACTCCCTCAGAAGGAACGCCACCAGAAACCATCTTCTGGTTGTTTGTCGTCTCTCGCCTTGCTTCTTCCTCAAACTCTATCTCTTCCCAATCACCCGCCTCTTCTCCCTGAGGGGGAAATAGCAGCTTCCTGCCCCCTTTTTTGTCCAGCTGGCAGAATGAATAGAAACTCCTGGAAAGACCAGCAAGATCCCGAGCCGTCGTGGAGCGCTGAACAGAGCGTCCCTCCGGGGAGGGGAAGCGATGCTTGGCTTGGAGCTGCTCCTGGAGCGTAACGAGGCCAGTCCATGACAGCCTGGCCATCGCGGCTCAGAAGCTGACCCCCAAGCCAAGCGCTGAGTCGCGTTGGAGTTGAACTGTTCTTTTACAGATTCTCTGGCTTTTGATGTTTCCCTGGGAATTCAGTTCTTATCAGAGGAGCTTACCCAGAACACATCATCTGGATCAATGTAGGACGACAACTAACAAGTGCAGGCTTCCAAAATAGACGGGAACCCAAATCAGTTTGGGACCCAACACACCGGTTCCCTCGTGAGAGTCCTGTTTGTCTCAAATGGAGACCAGACAATCAAAGATGGGCCTATTCACCTGATGAAATGTCATCATACAGATGCAACTCGCGCGTTTGTTCCAAAAACCCAGTTTGAGTCTCTGAAATGAAGCAATCCGCAGGGTCCGTACGGTCGTGGAAAACCTGGAAAAGTGAAGTGTTGGTGTGAATACATCCAGGAGTTCTGAATGAGATTTGAACAACATGAATAGATATTAGAGATGAACTGTAAGCTGTTGACACAAAACTCTAAGCGGCTTATAATACGTCATTAACACCACCGATGACTCGGTTAGTTTTAATCCATAAAAATGCAATCTTTTATTTAATTTGAATGTATTTATCATTTGAACTGTTTTTATTAAGAACAAAAACACTATAGATTACTATAATGAAGTAAAAGGAGAACATTTAGAATGGTTGATTTATATTTTCGGTCTGGATCCTTGTAGATCAGCTGCTATAATCCAACAACAAAGGGATCTGTGTTTGTTAATATGGGTAATTGATGATCAGACATTAGTTCCAGCAGCAAAGGAACCAGGATCAGGGCTCTAACGGCTCCATCTGCTCTCTTTTTCTTTGGTGCCGATCCGTGAGCGTTCTGATCCGTGGCCCCGCTGGTGTTCACCACAGACATTATTTCTGGAATCTAACGGAAATTCCATTTGGAGGAAAAAAACACATCGACTTGAAAACGAGGAAAACTGTAAAGTGCAAAAGAAAAGGCTTGTTTCTGTTCTTGGGACCTGTAGTAGTCTGTTAATCCGCCTCACTAGCCGTGTGTGATTCAACAGACTGTTGGCATGTCTGTCTATCCCATAGTTATGGTGTGTGTGTGAGATAACATTGTGCAGTGTGTGTGTGTGTCCAGATAAGACGGTCTGACAGGCTTAGGATGGACCGCCTTGCCTACTGACCTTCAGAAGGGAGCGAGTGGAGGAAGGCTTCGGTCCAGTTAATCTGACGGTTTAACCAGATGTGTTGATACACACCGAGCGTGCACACACACACACACACACACACATTAGCTCGTGCTCACACTCTTCTGTGTTGAGTCATGTGTATGAAAAGTACTTCGCTCCATTCTTCCTTCCAGTGACATAATCTCTCTTAAATTCGCGACAGCTTTCTCGTGGGATTAACTTTCACTTTACTATCGTTTTACAACGTCATGTTATTTTTATTTAAATGGCATTAAATGATAAAGTTGTGAATATATTTATGAAACGTCAATTGAGGTTCCTTAATCCACGTTCACAACAAAAGCTTTAAAAATCTTTGCGAGGGGCGGGGCTTATCTCCATGGAAACAGTTCTCATCTCCTTCATCCAGCATGAAGAACTAACCCCTAGTTCTGCTTCATACTTGTTGAGGACATCCGACACACGTCGGAACATCTAACGCCCTCGTGTGTTCGGGTTCATGACATTAATATCATATATATATATTTATACATGACATCACCCATGCCTGTTTTACTCCCTGCGAGTCCGGTACTCATAAGAGGTATTAAAGATCTCCGGGTCTTAAACCGCAACGATGGGTGTGTCCTCCATCTTGTTCTGATTCAACAGCGGCGGGACAGCGATGACGCCGGGCGGCTCGAGAGCTGATTGGCCCGAGTTGCGAATCTTCGCATCGTCCAAGTCGTGTCAAACGATCCGCCCGGCGACATGTCGCGTCTATCACAACCACTCGGTCTGTACGTTGACGTTGCTCGTGGGATCTACTCGCGCCAACAATTGGCAACGCTTTTGGTGTGAACGCACCACGAGTCTGAACCAAGACGGCCAACCTTATTACTCCTTCCAACATCGGCCAAGGCGGAGCAGAGCAGCTCCACTCTTTCCCTTCTTACCTTTCACAATAAAAGACTGAGACGTATATATAATATTGGAATATTCATCATTTTTGTGCTGCTTATTCTTCACGTCCCCGGTGTGTAAAGGCCTTTTTATTCCCAAGTCTCGCTTCATTACGAAGGATTTCAACATCCACCCTCCTCCTGTTCCCGTTGGTACGGTTCCCAGTGAGCTCTGGAGGAGAAAAGAACAAACTGCGGTCGGTAACGTGACAGAGAAGCTGGTGAAGCCCTCAAACACGCCGGCCACAGTCGGAGCTCACTGGCATGTGGTCTAGTTCAGTTTTCTCAGCACCAGTTTCTGTCTCTGTCTCTGAACCGGGCCCCGCTTGTTGACACTTTGCCGTTGAAGTTCAAGGTTTGTGGTTTGCAAGGACCTGCAGGACTCTATGTGGTTCTGCACAACCAGCTGTTCCTTGAAAAGAATGTTACAACCATCTTCCTCTCAATTCAATTCAGTTTATTTGTATAGCCCATTCTCACAAATAAAAAATTTGCCTCGGAGTGCTTTACAATCAGTACACATAGACATCCTTGACCTTTGACCTCACATGGGATCAGGAACAACTCCCAAATAACCCTTCACGGGGAGAAAAGGGAAGAACCCTTCAGGAGAGCAACAGAGGAGGATCCCTCTCCAGGATGGACAGAACAATAGATGTCATGTGACCAGAATGAAGCGTTACAGAGTTACAACACATTCAATGAGTATGACAGAGCGTATGAATAGTTGGTAGTAGTCATGGACCACGATCCAGACCTCCATCATCCATCAGGCAGATAGAGGAGGAGTGGGCGGGGCATCAGCAGCGCCATGGCATCAGACCCAGCCAGGTCCAATGGACCCTCTCAAGACCCCTCATAGAAGAGTGAAGGCTTTAAAATGATTCGGCAGATTATGTCCATCACATTTCCTCTAGCTGTCCCCAAGTATTCTTGAGAGCCGGCCTCTCACATTGGCTGCTGACACTAAATCACTGTTCCAGTCAGATCTGTTCACGGTGTTTTGGTGACATGTTGTGGTGGACCTGACAGTTGATCCAAAACCAGTCTGAGAAAGGCCTCCTGGGTCGGGTATCAAGCGGCACGTTATCCAACCATTCATCGGCTCTCTAACGTCAATTTCTCCGTGTCCAAATGAAGTTTAGTAAGATGTCGTTTTTGGAGAAACAGTTGAGTAACTCCGGTAGTTTAAAGGAGACGTTTTCACAGCAGCATGAAATAGATTTTAGAGATAATTCTGACCCGTTTAACTTCCGAACACGAGCTCTGAGCAGAACATGAAGCATCATAAGTGCTCATGCTAAGATATTATTTTAATCAAAGCAATTATTTCAAATATAATAATAAATTTATCTTCAAACAACCCCTATATAGATAAGAAGAGGATGACATTTTGAATTTGATAGACATACGTACAACACAAACTTTAAAAGAAATCTCAGACATATTCATCATCGGCAGAAACGCAAGTTTGGTAATTGGTATTAAACAATTATCTGGGTTCCTCAATTTCTTTAACCACATTGTATCTGCTGAGGTCATTCTGAAGTTCAAATGTACCAAGTAGTTACTCTGAACTGATAATGCTATACAGATATCCACAGTAAGGACTTCCACCCTCTGAATGGGTGTCCATGAATGTCCATTCAAATCCCCCACTGTTGTATCCAATGAACTAAGAATGGTGTTAGTCGATTTGAGTTGGCACATCATGATAATGACCTCACGATCCTCTCCTGGCACCGCATTAGTTATTCTGTTCATGGCAGCCATTGTGACGTGTTCCACAGTTTAGTCTTCCTCACATTTGGACAGAGGTGCATTTGATGTGATTGATACTGGCAGCCGGTCCGGCGTGCTGTGGTATGACCAAGCATGGTTTACTGGGAACAGAGCCACCGTTAATGACCGGCCGGCCTGGAGGTGTTCTGGCTAGTCCCATGGGGAGGTGCACCTGGTAGCAAACCCACAGCGCGCTGAAGGGGTGGTCCCTTCTGGCCCGTAACTATCCCAGGATCTCGCTGAAGGAGTTGGAAGGAGCGACGGATGGGTTACCCGACCTCGCCATCGCGGCCTGGACCCGGGTCCATGGACGGCTGAATGAGCTGTTACATTCCACAGGTGTTGCTGTTATTGTGTCCACACCCTGTGTGATGCAGCACGGCAATACAGTCCATCATTGGCGTGGTATTCTTGCAGGCTCCCGAGAAATACAAATGAAAAGAAGTTGGTGCTTGTGTCCTTTCTGCAGAAAGATGTTGCTGCCACCTTCTTGGACATGATGAACCATATAAGTATGTGTTCCCGAGATCCGGACACAGCATGGATGGATTGCAAGTTTTGATACTACGAAGTACTTTGTTATTTCAGTTGGAAGCCCAAAGATATCGATTCCCACCCCTAACCTGGGGCCTTCTTTATATTCCTCGATAAACAAGAAACATTCAATCATTGTCAGCTCTTCAGCTGTTCGATATTCATAGAGGGGGCATGTGAACATTTCCAAAAGAAGTCTTGATGTTCAGAACATGAACACATTGTGGTACCCAGAAACCACAAGTTCCCTTATCTTAGCAGTAGAGATGCACCAATCAGTTGGCCACCGATTTTAAAGTGTTGTCATGCAAAAAAAAAATCATTTAGAATATTAAAAGGTTTACTTTGGGATTGTTAAAATGTAATTTTCGGGGACAACGTTCGATATCGTAAATCCGAATTGTCCGGGTGAAGGTTGGAGACCATGTGCTCGCCATGCCTCCGCTGTGTGTTGATGGGTCTTGGGTTCATGCCGGCTCAGTCCAACCCCCGCTGGCGAGTCCTTCCCGCTCCTTTCTCGATGTTTTTTCTTCCTCTCTCCGCTTTGCTCCGGTTCACTTCGTCTCTATTTTGAGACGCACATGTCTGCTGTGACCCAGCATGTGCCGAATCTCTCGTATTTAGTCTCCAGCTCGGTGGATCGCAGTGGAACCAATTAAACACGCTCCAAACTCCCAAAATGGAAACTGGGTCCCTGTACCGCTCCTGTAACCGATGTGCACCACCGTGCTGACACAGTTCAGGTCGGATTCTAACAACCGCCAGTAGACACTGCTGGACTAGCAGATCCTTATCTTTGCCAAAACACTGACCTTTGACCCCCGTTCCAGCCAGTCCCATTTAGCCCTCAACAATGGAGTGTTATCTTTCCCAACAGTCGGGCAAACACAACTCTTCTCACATCCACCTCCTTTATGCCAGTGTGTTCCCCAGATGTCTCATTTCACACTTTCTGGCTCAGGCCTCACACACGCCTGTTAGGTGTGTGTGTGTTGGGTGCTAGTTAGTAGGCCTGTCAGGATGTGTGTGGGCCAGCTGCTGCATCAGGGCTGAGAGGGGGAGAGAGAGAACGGTAGAAAGAGAGAGGAATGTCAGGAATCCCATGGGACACCCACTCTGACCGTTTCTATTTGTTTGTTTTTTCGGTCTCTCATCGTCCGTCTAGCTATCGCTCCTTCAACATTCTGTGATTAATGTGCAACGAACCTCATAGCATCAGATAAAGGACTCATCTCTGTACTGGTCTTGTTAGACCTTAGTGCTGATAGAGGACTCATCTCTGTACTGGTCTTGTTAGACCTTAGTGCTGATAGAGGACTCATCTCTGTACTGGTCTTGTTAGACCTTAGTGCTGATAAAGGACTCATCTCTGTACTGGTCTTGTTAGACCTTAGTGCTGATAGAGGACTCCTCTCTGTACTGGTCTTGTTAGACCTTAGTGCTGATAGAGGACTCCTCTCTGTACTGGTCTTGTTAGACCTTAGTGCTGATAGGGGACTCATCTCTGTACTGGTATAGTTAGACCTTAGTCCTGATAGAGGACTCATCTCTGTACTGGTCTTGTTAGACCTTAGTGCTGATAGAGGACTCATCTCTGTACTGGTCTTGTTAGACCTTAGTGCTGATAGGGGACTCATCTCTGTACTGGTATAGTTATACCTTAGTGCTGATAGGGGACTCATCTCTGTACTGGTCTTGTTAGACCTTAGTGCTGATAGAGGACTCCTCTCTGTACTGGTCTTGTTAGACCTTAGTCCTGATAAAGGACTCATCTCTGTACTGGTCTTGTTAGACCTTAGTGCTGATAGGGGACTCATCTCTGTACTGGTCTTGTTAGACCTTAGTCCTGATAAAGGACTCATCTCTGTACTGGTCTTGTTAGACCTTAGTGCTGATAGAGGACTCATCTCTGTACTGGTCTTGTTAGACCTTAGTCCTGATAGAGGACTCATCTCTGTACTGGTCTTGTTAGACCTTAGTGCTGATAGGGGACTCATCTCTGTTCTGGTCTTGTTAGACCTTAGTGCTGATAGAGGACTCATCTCTGTACTGGTCTTGTTAGACCTTAGTGCTGCGTTTGACACCATTGACCATGACATCCTATTACAGAGACTGGACTTAGATCCGAGACTTGGTTTAAATCCTATTTATCAGATGGATCTCAGTTTGTATTTGTAAACGATGACGCCTCGATAACCACCAACGTTAGTCATGGAGTTCCACAAGGTTCTCTGCTTGGACCAATTTTCTTTACCTTATATATGCTTTCCTCTGAAGCAGGAGACAGGTACCGGCAGGCCAGAAGGGCTTCAGCTGCAGTGGTCACGGATGCAAAATCTTGGGCATGGGAGGAGTTCGGGGAGGCCATGGAGGAGGACTTTCGGTCGGCCTCAAGGAGGTTCTGCCAAACCATCCGACGGCTCAGGAAGGGAAAGCAGGGCCGACCCCAGACATTCAAACAATCAAACACATCTTGTCTCAAAAAGATGCAGAAAAAACAGGTTCACATCTATGCCTACTACAAATTATTCATACACTGTGATATTCATTGAATGTGTTGTAACGCTGTTCATCTGGTCTCATGACATCTATTGTTCATCTGGTCTCATGACATCTATTGTTCATCTGGTCTCATGACATCTATTGTTCATCTAGTCACATGACATCTAGTGTTCACCTGGTCACATGACATCTATTGTTCACCTGGTCACATGACATCTATTGTTCATCTAGTCATATGACATCTATTGTTCATCTGGTCTCATGACATCTATTGTTCATCTGGTCACATGACATCTATTGTTCACCTGGTCACATGACATCTATTGTTCACCTGGTCACATGACATCTATTGTTCACCTGGTCACATGACATCTATTGTTCATCTAGTCATATGACATCTATTGTTCATCTGGTCTCATGACGTCTATTGTTCATCTGGTCACATGACATCTATTGTTCATCTGGTCACATGACATCTATTGTTCACCTGGTCACATGACATCTATTGTTCATCTAGTCATATGACATCTATTGTTCATCTGGTCTCATGACGTCTATTGTTCATCTGGTCACATGACATCTATTGTTCATCTGGTCACATGACATCTATTGTTCATCTGGTCACATGACATGTATTGTTCATCTGGTCACATGACATATATTGTTCATCTGGTCACATGACATCTATTGTTCATCTGGTCACATGACATCTATTGTTCATCTGTCACATGACATCTATTGTTCATCTAGTCACATGACATGTATTGTTCATCTGGTCACATGACATATATTGTTCATCTGGTCACATGACGTCTATTGTTCATCTGGTCACATGACATCTATTGTTCATCTAGTCACATGACATGTATTGTTCATCTGGTCACATGACATCTATTGTTCACCTGGTCACATGACATCTATTGTTCATCTAGTCACATGACATCTATTGTTCATCTGGTCTCATGACATCTATTGTTCACCTGGTCACATGACATCTATTGTTCATCTGGTCTCATGACATCTATTGTTCACCTGGTCACATGACATCTATTGTTCATCTGGTCTCATGACATCTATTGTTCATCTGGTCACATGACATCTATTGTTCATCTGGTCAGATGACATCTATTGTTCACCTGGTCACATGACATCTATTGTTCATCTGGTCACATGACATCTATTGTTCATCTGGTCACATGACATCTATTGTTCATCTGGTCACATGACATCTATTGTTCATCTGGTCTCATGACATCTATTGTTCACCTGGTCACATGACATCTATTGTTCACCTGGTCACATGACATCTATTGTTCATCTGGTCTCATGACATCTATTGTTCATCTGGTCACATGACATCTATTGTTCATCTGGTCACATGACATCTATTGTTCATCTGGTCTCATGACATCTATTGTTCATCTGGTCAGATGACATCTATTTTTCACCTGGTCACATGACATCTATTGTTCATCTGGTCACATGACATCTATTGTTCATCTGGTCACATGACATCTATTGTTCATCTGGTCACATGACATCTATTGTTCATCTGGTCACATGACATCTATTGTTCATCTGGTCACATGACATCTATTGTTCACCTGGTCACATGGCATCTATTGTTCATCTGGTCACATGACATCTATTGTTCATCTAGTCACATGACATCTATTGTTCATCTGGTCACATGACATCTATTGTTCATCTAGTCACATTACATCTATTGTTCATCTGGTCTCATGACATCTATTGTTCACCTGGTCACATGACATCTATTGTTCATCTGGTCTCATGACATCTATTGTTCACCTGGTCACATGACATCTATTGCTCATCTGGTCACATGACATCTATTGTTCATCTGGTCACATGACATCTATTGTTCATCTAGTCACATGACATATGTTGTTCACCTGGTCACATGACATCTATTGTTCATCTGGTCACATGACATCTATTGTTCATCTGGTCTCATGACATATATTGTTCATCTGGTCACATGACATCTATTATTCATCTGGTCACATGACATCTATTGTTCACCTGGTCACATGACATCTATTGTTCATCTGGTCACATGACATCTATTGTTCATCTAGTCACATGACATCTATTGTTCATCTGGTCTCATGACATCTATTGTTCACCTGGTCACATGACATCTATTGTTCACCTGGTCACATGACATCTATTGTTCACCTGGTCACATGACATCTATTGTTCATCTGGTCACATGACATCTATTGTTCATCTGGTCACATGACATCTATTGTTCATCTAGTCACATGACATCTATTGTTCATCTGGTCTCATGACATCTATTGTTCACCTGGTCACATGACATCTATTGTTCACCTGGTCACATGACATCTATTGTTCATCTGGTCACATGACATCTATTGTTCATCTGGTCACATGACATCTAGTGTTCATCTAGTCACATGACATCTATTGTTCATCTGGTCTCATGACATCTATTGTTCACCTGGTCACATGACATCTATTGTTCACCTGGTCACATGACATCTATTGTTCATCTGGTCACGTGACATATATTGTTCATCTGGTCACATGACATCTATTGTTCATCTGGTCTCATGACATCTATTGTTCATCTGGTCACATGACATCTATTGTTCATCTGGTCACATGACATCTATTGTTCATCTGGTCACATGACATCTATTGTTTATCTGGTCACATGACATCTATTGTTCACCTGGTCACATGACATCTATTGTTCATCTGGTCTCATGACATCTATTGTTCACCTGGTCACATGACATCTATTGTTCATCTGGTCACATGACATCTATTGTTCATCTGGTCACATGACATCTACTGCTTCCGTCCATCCGGGGAGAGGGATCCTCCTCTGTTGCTCTCCTGAAAGGTTCTTCCCTCTTTTCTGTTTCTTGGGAGTTGTTCCTGATCTGATGTGAGGTCAAAGGTCAGGGTTGTGTATGTGTACAGATTGTTAAGCCCTCTGAGGAGTTTGTAATTTTTCATATTGGGCTGTACAAAATAAACTGAATTGAAAAATGTAATCAACAACGCTGAGAGCTGAAGCCGAGTTGCACAGCAGGGACAAAGAGGAGAAATGTGACCAAATGGAATGTGGATGGAGGCCGAGTGACACAGAGCTGTGGAGAGATGGAGTGATGCCTCACTGAGGAGGAGGAAGAGAGAGGAAGAGGATCAGCAGGCATGAGCTGGAAGGCTCAGCCACCCATCGCTATCGTTCAGGTCATTAGCCTATTTACAGAGAGATGGCTTCCTCATGACATGCAACCAATATTTAATTAACCTGACCTAGGGATGCCAAATGGGTCGGCCCTGCCCTCCGGGGGGGGTGGGGGGGGTTAGACTGCTGCATTGACGGACCTAAGTGTGCGCTACAAATCCTGAACCGTGCAGCCAATCACAACCAATCATTCAATGTTGACGTGTTCTCGTGACAGATCGAGGTCAGAAGGCTGTTTTCGTGTCTGGACTACAGACGTGAGGTTTGGTCGGGACCTTTTCTAGGCATAATTGTGATGAGTTTGGACATTAATGTGTCCCGTCCTCTACTCGAATCGAAAGTGGGCGACTGTGGTGACCAGGGTCATCCTTCAATCAGAGGGTCGGCGGTTCGATCCCCAGCTCCACTAGCCCATGTTGATGTGTCCTTGGGCAAGGCACTTAACCCCAAATGTCTCCCGGAGCTGTTCCTGTATGAATGTGTGTGAATGTTGGTTAGTCCTGATGGACGGGTGGAACCTGGCATGGTAGCGCCTCCCACCAACGTATGAATGGGTGAATGATGACATCATTCTTAATGCATGACGTTTCCAAAATGCAGTGACCTCAGTGTTGGCCGAGAAAGTGCTCACGTTGCATTTTGTGTCTCGAACGTCTGCTTCATGATTGTTTTACTTCCTGCTGACACCACGGTAATACAAGCCTGCAGGACCTTGAGAAGACCCAGATGTGGCTCATCAGGCCGTCAGCTGCTGGTCTCTGTTTCCATCTCCATGAACATCTGGTCTTCATTCCGAGATGGAACCCCCTCCAGCTCTCCAAACACTGGGGCTGTTTGGAGAGCAAGATGGATAGCTGGGCAACATTAGTCTTTGACTAAGTGCAGCAACATCTCCATAAATATATATATATATATATATATATACACTACCGTTCAAAAGTTTGGGATCACTTAGAAATGTCCTTATTTTTCAAAGAAAAGCATTGTTTTTTTCAATGAAGATAACATTAAATCAATCAGAAATACACTCTATACATTATTAATGTGGTAAATGACTATTCTAGGTGGAAACGTCTGGTTTCTAACGAAATATCTCCATAGGTGTATAGAGGCCCATTAGAGACTCTGGACCAGACCACCACAGACTTGGACCAGACCACCACACGAGACTCTGGACCAGACCACCATGAGACTCTGGACCAGACCACCATAGACTCTGGACCAGACCACCACGAGACTCTGGACCAGACCACCACGAGACTCTGGACCAACCACCATGAAGACTCTGGACCAGACCACCATGAGACTCTGGACCAGACACCACGAGACTCTGAACCAGACCACCATGAGACTCTGGACCAGACCACCATAGACTCTGACAGACCACCACGAGACTCTGACCAGACCACAGTGAGACTCTGGAACAGACCATTCTACGAGACTCTGACCAGACCATCATGAGACTGGACCAGACCACCACGAGACTCTGACCAACCACCACGAGACTCTGGACCAGACCACCATGAGACTCTGGACCAGACCACCATGAGCTCTGGACCAGACCACCACAGACTCTGGACCAGACCACCATGAGACTCTGGACCAGACCACCATGAGACTCTGGACCAGACCACCACGAGACTCTGAACCAGACCACCATGAGACTCTGGACCAGACCACCATGAGACTCTGGACCAGACCACCACGAGACTCTGGACCAGACCACCATGAGACTCTGGACCAGACCACCATGAGACTCTGGACCAGACCACCACGAGACTCTGGACCAGACCACCACGAGACTCTGGACCAGACCACCAGACCCTGAACCCAGACCACCACGAGACTCTGGACAGACCACCATGAGACTCTGGACTTGACCACCATGAGACTCTGGACCAGACCACCACTGAGACTCTGGACCAGACCACCATGAGACTCTGGACCAGACCACCACGAGACTCTGGACCAGACCACCACGAGACTCTGACCAGACCACCACGAGACTCTGACCAGACCACCACGAGACTCTGAACCAGACCACCACGAGACTCTGGACCAGACCACCGTGAGCAGACAGCTGGACTTCATGTGCTCTTGGTGAAATGACCCGGTCCCGTCAATCCTGTGGAGCTCATGGGCCGTGACACCAGGACCTACTTCAGCACCTCAAAGTAAGTCTAACATAAATATATGTATTAACTAACCTCATGTATATGAGTATGTGTTTCATATAGTTAACTCTCTACTGTGTCAAGTTAATAACGCATGATGCATAGGCGCACTACACATGAATTAGACTAATTAAAAATAGTTTTAGAATGGTAGTAGAGTGGTGTTTACCTGTCAATATGTCTACATAGTGTTCACGAGGCTCAAGAGATGGCTCGCGTTGCTTAATTTGTAAAAATAGTATTCATTCATATTTATCCAGTCTGACATTAAAGTAACATTATGTAACAATTGTACCTTAAAATAACAGCTTGAAAAAAATTGTGCCGCTACAATGACTTTTAATATGATGATCTGCGCTCCGCCATCGAGGGTCTGGAAATAACTCCATGCTGTAAGATTCTGAGCCGCTCGAGCGGATGTACTTCACCGCTTTCTGGCAGTGATTACGCATGTCACAAATTCCACTCCACAGCTACAGTATGGGGAGCTTTTTAATAGCTTGTTGGTGTTGTCAACAATATTGTATCCGATCACACGTACTCATTCAAACATTTAGAAAACAACGAGTATCGCTGAAACGCGATCGTATTTCATCTAAACCAAATGTTGTCATTCTTTTAGTTGTGTTGTTTCATCCCCTCTGAGCAACTCAATCATGAAAAGGCACCACGCTAAAAAGGGAATGGCGGATTCATCATTCTGGTGTTAACTTCTCTGCTCAAATGGTCGAAAAGAAAAACAGTCATGTGGAAACCCAAATGTTATTATATTAAATCAAATTCAATGCATCTGAAGCCCCAAAATGAACACATCCACTACAAACAATCAAACCCACTCAAACAGTATAATCGGATCCCGACAGACCCCAAAGTCTTTGCAGTCCCCCAAAACAAAAGTAAATGACTGCAACAAGACACAACCCAAAAGCTGAAACAGCTGACCGACCAGGCGGAACACGTGGCGAGGCGCCTGTCTCCTCGGCTCCTTCACCTCGTCCGCCGGTGCTGGGCCCAGTTCAGTGTTCTGCCAGTCTTCGATAAGCAGGGCTCTCAAGTTTTGAAGACAGGCAAGAGTGACATTTCCATCAGCATGTTTGGAGCGCGCCTGTCAGCACGCTCCAAACAAAAAAAAACTTGCGACACCTCCCCCTCGTCACCTTTTATAACCCGTGACACGTACAAACAATAACAATAATTATAATACAGGACAACACATGATCCCAACTCAATACAAGTGTTCTGACGCTGTTTATGTAACTGGGTATTTACGACACTGAAGTAAATGGCGTTAAATACCTCAAAAAACTGAAGCATAAAGGCTACATAATGGGGCTTTAATCTGAATGGTGGTGTCAGAAGAGATGGCACTGTTGTTTGGCTAATGTCTGCCTTTTTTCTTTCTTTTTCCAGGAGAATGGACCAAAATGTCAACTGGAAGTTTTATTTATACAGTTTGAAAAGATTGTTTTCTAGTATATATTCACAAAAGCTCAGGAGGAGACATGAACCTGTGCACAAACATCCATCACATAGAGACATGAGAACTCACTCACACACAACACATACATTCATTATGTAAATGAATTTGCATTTAAAAGCATCTGGAATGGATTTATGTTATTTTAGAGATTTCTTTGTTCAAAAGGAACTATATTGCACTGATATTTTTAAAATATATTTACTAATTTTATAGACATTTGTTCATGGACTTAAATGTTCTGGCGTTTAATAAATATAATTTACAACAGCAATGACATTTGTGTTATCCTTTTGCATTACACCATACTGTTAATTTTGAACAGACATCAGTGTGTTTACTTTGAATTAATTAATTTAGATTAATGTATATTTCCATCGTAAGTTAGGTCTTAAATTTTATATAGACGTGGTCTTAAAAAGTCTTAAATCTCACTGGTTTATTCCTGTAGACACCCTGAATAAACATGAAACAATAATAAACATAAAACAATAACAAACATAAAACAATAATAAACATAAAACAGTAACAAACATAAAACAATAAAAAACCATAAATCAATAACTACCATACAAATAACAAACAAAACAATAATAAACATAAAACAATAACACAAGTAAACTCATAAAAATCATAAGAAACATAAAACAATAACACATAAAACAATAACAAACATAAAACGATAACAAACATAAAACGATAACAGTCGATCCCCGGCTCTGCTAGCCCACGTCGATGTGTCCCTTGAGCAAGGCACTTACACTCATTGCTCCCTGTAGCTGAGTCTAACAGATGTGATTGTGAAAGTCCTTGAAAAGCGTCAGAAAATATGTGATGAACAAATGAACCAACACCAGCAGGAAGTCGGACCTGATGACCCCAGTGAAGGTTTCAGAAACTGCAGCCTAGCGGGTTTGAGCAGAAGTTTAAATCTGGAGCCCACGCATTATTGGGCTGTATCGGGATGAGGCCTGCAGCGTACTTTCATGATCGATTAATCTGCTTACAATCTTCTCTTATCGGTGTCTCTGTAAAACGTTTGATTAAAGTGGAAAAGATTCATCCAAGATCCTTTTTTATAATAATTAGACTGCACACGAGTCAACACATGGGTTCTCTACACAAAGTACAATGTGTTAATGAGCAAGCTTTAAAGGCGTTGGTTGGTGTATTTATAAACTTTGGACAGAGCCAGGCGGGCCAGCGATGTAACTATCCCTTTAAACCCAAACCAAGTGAATGTAGACTCATAAAGAAAGACATATATACTTTAAAAAATGTATTTCCTACAGGGCTTCTCTCTTCGATTTGGAGGTTTATGTTTTAGTGTCGGTCTAAAACCATGATGCAGCATTCCGATGTTTTAAAAGGTCACACATGGAACTGAATGCATCTTGTTGAGTGGAAGGAGAAAGACATTAACGCTGAGAGGCATCCAACCTTTTATTCTTTCAGCCCGGGGCTTGGGCTTCCTGTTTAATAAACGGCCACTGGGACGAGTAGCAGGAGGGACACCCTGAGAACCAGAGAGGCCTCCACAATCCCTGAGATGCCGTTTCTGGCCCTCTTGCTTAGGGGCCCCTCTGTCCCTCTTCCCAGAACGCTTGGCTCCCAGCCCCGTAGACACCACAGCAGAGCAGTGTGCACACCACCCGGCAGACATTTAGAGAAGGAGGTTCTCAGCTGGAGCTAAAGCCAAATGCTTTCTGAAAGCTATGATGAGTGACGATGAGTCTATTTAAATGTACTGTTCTAAATAACTTGTGTGGATGTCCTTGGACAAACAGCTGAACAAGTGGACATTGGATAAACAGTCTTCACGGGGACACTCAGCCATTCACATGTTCCGACCTCACATGCAGCCTAATAAGAAGGTACCTCTCCTACTAGAGTTACTCCAACCACAGCTTCTTAGCAACCTTGGCAACAGTGCGCCATATTTCTTCTCACGAGCAGACTGGGCTGTTTCCGTTAGAAGGGCTTAAAGAGACGGGTGCTAAATGTGGGTGTGTGAGACGGCTGGAATCCAGGTATATTTAGACAAGACGGTGTGAGGACAAATGTAGTATTTTCCAGATTAAAGCATGTATGAATGAATCTGAAATAAGTATATGTCTCCTTTTTGTAAAGTTAAAATCGGCAGTATGTGTTTGTCTAGCCGTCTGTTTTAAATCAACCATACAGAGCAACCTTGAGTTTACCTGATGGAGCATGACAGAATTAGTCAAACCAGTGTTGGGAAGAACCGGAAGAGCTCTTTGATTTGAGAAGCAGGCAGATCCGGCATGCATCGGCCCGGTAAGAGACGGGCGCTGCTGTGCTTGGCATCGCGGTGAGGCTCGGCTCTGTTCGGCTCGGCTCTGTTCGGCTCGATTGTTTTTCCCCTTGTAGTTTTGGGACGGGCAGGAGGAGGAGTGTGAGATGACTGGGCAAATGGTAAAACCAAATTCCAACATGCAGGGGTGGAGGAGAAGTCTTCTTCTTCACGGAGAAGAATGGAGCCATCGGGTCTCTCTCATGCGCTCTGGGTGCAGGTAGCTGCCGCTGCCCAGTCCACTGTGAACCCAGTCTGTACCAACGTACAACTGTCTCTGTGTAATGCGTGAGTGAGTGAGTCTGAACAAAGGTCAGACTGGCTGATTAATATGTCTCCTGCTTAGTTGTTTCAGTTAACGGAGTAATGGTATCCAGCTGTGTGTTTGACTCTGGAGGAAGTGTGAATACAAACCAAACCGTTAATGCCAGGTACTGATCACTATCCATTTCATAGCTGGCTCTTTTTGCCCCATGCATAGACATGTGGATTGGACATTGTGGCAAGACTAGTTACAGTTTGAATTAGCTAGCGGAGCCTCCTGTCATTAACTACATTTCAATTTACTTCATAACAACCAACGGAAAATGGTAACGGGCGGCTTTGCCATCTGAAAACGTAGACTCTCGTGCAGGATGCAGCTGGAGCTGCTCTGCCCTGTCGCCACCCTCAGTAGAACGCCACCAGAAACCATCTTCCGTTGTTTGTCGCTCTAGCCTTGCTTCTTCCTCAAACTCTATCTCCCAATCACCCGCCTCTTCCCTGAGGAAATAGCAGCCCCTTTCGCCCCTTTGTCCAGGCTACAGAATGAATAGAAACTCCTGGAAAGACCAGCAAGATCCTGAGCCATTGAGCGCTTGAATAGAGCAAGCCCCTCCGGGAGGGAAGGGATGTTTACTTGAGCTGCTCCCTGAGCGTGAACGAGGCCAGTCCATGACAGCTCACACGCGCTCAGAAGCTGACCCCCGCCTCGGCGCGCCTGAGCTCATGGAGTTGAACTGTTCTTTACAGATTCTCTGCTTTGATGTTTCTGGGAATTCAGTTTTATCAGAGGAAGCCAACGAACACATTATCTGGATCAATGTAGACTAATAACCAACAAGCAGGCTTCCAAATAATAGACGGGAACCCAAATCAGTTTAGACCCAACACACCGCCCCGTGGAGAGTCCCATGTTCCAATTGAGACCAGACAATCAAAGATGGGCCTATTCAATTGATGAAATGTCACTAGTTAGATGCACTGTCCCTGTAAACCCAGTTTGAGTCTCTGAATGAAGTAACTTGAGGGTCCGTGATGGTCATGGAAAACCCAAAAGTGAAGTGTTGGTGAATACATCCAGGAGTCTGAATGAGATTTGTTAAATACGAATAGATATTAGATGAACTGTAAGCTGTTGACACAACACTCTGCTGCTTATAATACGCCATTAACACCACTGGCGACTCGTTAGTTTTGAACCATAAAAATGCAAATTTTATTTAATTTGAATGTATTACTATTTGAAATTGTTTTATTGGGGTACAAAAACACTATAGATTACTATAATGAAGTGCATATGTTATCAGAATGGTTGATTTACATTTTCTATCTGGATCCTTGGTAGATCAGCTATGGTAATCCAACAAAGGATTCGTGCTTGTTAATATGGGGTACTGCTGATGATCGACATTAGTTCCAGCAGTTAAAGGAACCAGGATCAGGCTCTAATCGGCCCATCTGCTCTCTTTTCTTGCGCCGATCCGTGAGTCGCTCTGATCCGTACCATGGTGTTCACTTACAGACATTATTTCCTGAATCTAACGGAAATTCCATTTGGAGGAAAAAACACATCGATTTGAAAACGAGGAAAACTGTAAAGTGCAAAAGAAAGGCTATTTCTACCCCCGGACCTGTAGAATTTGTTAACGCCTCACTAGCTGTGGTGTGATTCAACAGACTGTTGGCATGTCTGTCTATCCCATAGTTATGTGTGTGTGTGGAGATAACATTGCAGGCGTGTGTGTGTCTGATAAGACGGCCTGACAGGTTTAGGATGACCGCTCTGGCTTACTGACCTTCAGAAGGAGCGAGTGGAGGGGCGGCTTCAGTCCAGTTAATCTGATGTTTAACCAGATGTGTTGATACATTACCGATGGGTACACACATTGACACACACACACAATATTATTAGCTCAGCGCTCAGCACCTTCAAAGTTGAGTCATGTATGAAAGTATCATTTCCATTCTTCCTTCCAGCATATAATTCTAAATTCGCGACAGCTTTCGGGATTAACTTTTACTTACTATCGCTTACAACGCTATGTTATTTTATTTAAATGGCACAATGATAGCGTTGTGAATATATTTATGAAACGCCAATTGAGGTTCCTTAATCCACGCTCATACAACAAAGCTAAAAATCTTATGAGGGCGGGCTTATCTCCATGGAAATAGTTCTCATCTCCTTCATCCATATGAAGAATCAACCCCTAGTTCTGCTTCATACTTGTTGAGGATATCCACACGCCGAACATCTAACGCCTCGTGTGTTCGGTTCATGACATTAATATCATATATATATTTATATTACGATACCCATGCCTGTTTTACTCCCCAGTCCGGCATCGCAAGAGGTATTAAAGATCTCCGGTCTTTAAACCGCACCATGGGTGTGTGTCCTCCATCTTGTCTTGATTCACAGCGCGGACAGCTGGCGACGCCCGGGCGGCTCGAGAGCTGATTGGCCCGGAAAGTTGCGTAATCTTCGCATCGCCCAAGTCGCGGTACAACGATCCGCTCGGCGCTTTATGCAGAAGAACATGTCGCGCCTATCACAAACCACTCGTCTGTACGTTGACGCTGCTCGTGATCACTGCCAAGGCCAACAATTGGCAAACGCTTGGTGTGAACGCATTCACTTAGTTCTGAATCCAAGACGGCCAACCTTATTACTCCTTCCAACATCGTACAAGGCGGAGCAGACCAGCTCCACTCTTTCCTTCTTTCTTACCTTTCACAATAAAAGACTGAGACGATATATATAATATTGGAATATTCATCATTTTTGTGCTGCTTATTCTTCACGCCCCGGTGTAAAGGCCTTTATTCCTGCAAGTCTCGCTTCATTACTAAGCGATTTCAACATTCCATTCTCCTCCTGTTCCCGTTGGAAACGTGTTCCCAGTGAGCTCTGGAGGAGAAAAGAACAAACTGCGGCCTGTAACTTGACAGAGAAGCTGGTGAAGCCTCAAACACGCCGCCACAGTCGGAGCTCACTGGCATGTGGTCTAGTTCAGTTTTCAGCACCAGTTTCTGTCTCTGTCTCTGAACCGCCCGCCTTTGTTGACACTTTGCATGTTGAAGTTCGTGTTTGTCAGGTTTGCAACACCTGCAGGACTCTATGTGGTTCTGCAACCAGCTGTTCCTTTTGAAAAGAATGTTATAACCATCTTCCTCTCAATTCAATTCAGTTTATTTGTGAGCCCATTTATTCACAAATTAAAAATTTGCCTGGAGTGCTTTACAATCAGTAACTTTGCCTCGGAGTGCTTTTTATAACGCACATATTACAGACATCCCTGACTCCTTTTGACTCTCAACATGGGATCAGGAACAACTCCCAAATAACCCTTCACGGGAGAAAAGGAAGAACCCTTCAGGAGAGTTAAACAGAGGAGGATCCTTTCTCCAGATGATGGACAGAACAATAGATGTCATGCACCAGTAATGAAGGTTACAGAGTTACAACACATTATCTAATGAGTATGACAGAGCGATGAATAGTTGGTAGTAGTCATGGGACCACGATCCAGACTCCATCATCCATCAGGCAGATAGAGGAGGAGGGCTGGGCATCAGCAGCGCCCATGGCATCAGACCCAGCCAGGTCCAATGGACCCTCTCAAGACCCCTCATAGAAGAGTGTTAGGCTTTAAATGACCCGCAGATTATGTCCATCACATTTCTCCAGCTGTCCCCTAAGTATTCTTGAGAGCCGGCTCTCTCACATTGGCTGCCGACACTAAATCACTGTTCCAGTCAGATCTGTTCACGTGTTTCAGACATGTTGTGGTGGACCTGACAGTTGATCCAAAACCAGTCTGAGAAAGGCCTCCTGGGTCGGGTATCAAGCGGCACGTTACCCAACCATTCATCGGCTCTCTAACGTCAATTTCTCCGTGTCCAAATGAAGTTTTGTAAGATGTCGTTTTTGGAGAAACAGTTGAGTAACTCCGTAGTTTAAAGTGAGACGCTTACAGCAGCATGAAATATTAGATTTAGAGAGAATTCTGACCCGCTTTAACTTCCTCAACACGTAAGCTCTGGAGCAGAACATAAGCATCATAAGTGCTCATGCTGTAAGATATTTTTTTCTATCAAAGCAATTATGCCTCAAATATAATAATAAATTTATCTTCAAACAACCCCTTTGCTATAGATAAGAAAAGTAGAAGAGGATGACATTTTGAATTTGATAGACATACGTGACAACACAAACTTTAAAAAGAAATCTCAGACATATTCATCATCGGCAGAAACGTGCAAGTTTCAGTAATTGGTATTAAAACAATTATCTGGGTTCCTCAATTTCTTTAACCACATTGTATCTGTTGAGGTCATTCTGAAGTTCAAATGTACCAAGTAGTTACTCTGAACTGATAATGCTATACAGATATCCACAGTAAGGACTTCCCCACCTCTGAATGGGTGTCCATGAATGTCCATTCAACCGCCCACTGTTGTATCCAGAATGAACTAAGAATGGTGTTAGTACGATTTGAGTTGGCACATCATGATAATGACCCCTCACGATCCTCCTGGCACCGCATTAGTTATTCTGTTCATGGCAGCCATTGTGACGTGTTCCACAGTTTAGTCTTCCTCACATTTGGACAGAGGCATTTGATGTGATTGATACTGGCAGCCGGGTCCGCGTGCTGTGGTATGAGATTCAAGCATGGTTTATCAGAACAGAGCCATCATAATGACCCGGCCGCCTGAGGTGTTCTGGCTAGTCCCATGGGGAGGTGTACCTGGTAGCAAACCCAACAGCCTACGCTGAAGGGGTGGTCCCTTCTGGCCCGTGAATTATCCCAGGATCTCGCTGAAGGAGTTGGAAGGAGCTTACTTGATGGGTTACCCGACTCGCCATCAAGGGCCTGGACCCGGTCCATGGACGGCTGGAATGAGCTGTTACATCTAATAGGTGTGTTGCTGTTATTGTGTCCACACCCTGTGTGATGCAGCACGGCAATGTACAGTCCATCATTGGCGTGGTATTCTTGCAGGCTCCTTTAGAATACAAATGAAAAAGAAGTTGGTGCTTGTGTCCTTTCTGCAGAAAGATGTTGCTGCCACCTTCTTGGACATGATGAACTATATAAGTATGTGTCTTTAGATCCGACACAGCATGGATGGATTCCAAGTTTTGATACTACTAAGTACTTTGTTATTTCCAGTTGGAAGCCCAAAGATATCGATTCCCACCCCTAACCTGGGGCCTTTCTTTATATTCCCATAAATGTTAAGAAACATTCAAATCCATTGTCAGTTTCTTCAGCTGTTCGATATTCATAGAGGCAGGAACATTTCCAAAAGAAGTCTTGATGTTCAGAACATGAACACATTGTGGTACCCGGGAAACTACAAGCAAGTTCCCTCTTTATCTAAAGTAGCAGTAGAGATGCAACCAATCAGTTGGCCACCGATTTTAAAGTGTTGTCATGCAAAAAAAAAATCATTTAGAATATTAAAAGGTTTACTTTGGGATGGTTAGCCGTAATTTTCGGGGACAACGCTCGATATCGTAGATCCGAATTGTCCGGGTGAAGTTGTTGGAGACCATGTGCTCGCCATGCCTCCGCTGTGTGTTGATGGGTCTTAGTTCATGCTGCTCAGTCCAAATCCACGCTGATGCAGTCCTCATCCTTTCTCGATGTTTTTTCTTCCTCTCTCCGCTTATTCGGGTTCACTGCCTCTATTTTGAGATTTATTATGTCTGCTGTGACCCAGCATGTGCCGAATCTCTCGTATTTAGTCTCCAGCCTGTGGATCGCAGGAACCAATTAAACACGCCCAAACTCCTGCAAAATGTGAAATTGGTCCCGTACCGCTTCCTGTAACTGATGTGCACCACCGTGCTGATGACAGTTCAGGTTTGATTCTAAACAACTGCTTAGTAGGAGCCACTGCTGGGACTAGCAGATCTCTATCTTTGCCAAACACCACTGACCTTTGACCCCGTTCCAGCTACAGTCCCATTTAGCCCTCAACAATGGAGTGTTATCTTTCCCAACAGTCGGGCAAACACAACTCTTCTCACATCCACCTCTTTATGCCAGTGTGTTCCCAGATGTCTCATTTCACACTTTCTGGTTTCAGGGCCTCACACACGCCTGTTAGTGTGTGTTAAAAAGGCAGGTTTGCTCACAGATGTGTGTAAATGCCAGCTGCTGCATCAGGCTGAGAGGGGAGAGAGAGAACGGTAGGAAAGAGAGAGGAATGTCAGGAACTCCCATGGGACACCCACTCTGACCGTTTCTCATTTGTTTGTTTTTTCTTGGTCTCTCATCGTCCGTCTAGCTATCGCCCTTCCAACATTCTGTGATTAATAATGTGCAAACGAACCTCATAGCATCAGATACAAAGGACTCATCTCTGTACTGGCCCTTGTTAGACCTTAGTGCTGATAGAGGACTCATCTTCTGTACTGGTCTTGTTAGGACCCAGTGCATGATGCAGAGTGACCTCATCTCTGTACTGGTCTTGTTAGACCTTAGTGCTGATAAAGGACCTCATCTCTGTACTGGTCTTGTTAGACCTTAGTGCTGATAGAGGACCTCTCTCTGCACTCGGTCTTGTTAGGTTCCCAGTGCTGATAGAGGACTCTCTCTGTACTGGTCTTGTTAGACCTTAGTGCTGATAGGGGACTCCATCTCTGTACTGGCATAGTTGTGATCTTAGTCCTGATAGAGGACTCATTTCTGTACTGGTTCTTGTTAGACCTCAGTGCTGATAGAGTGACCCATCTCTGTACTGGTCTTGTTAGACCTTAGTGCTGATAGGACTCATCTCTGTACTGGTATAGTATGGCACCTTAGTGCTGATAGGGACTTTTGTATCTCTGTACTGGTCTGAGTTAGACCTTAGTACTGATAGAGGACTCCTCTCTGTACTGGTCTTAAGTTAGGACCTAGTCCTGATAAAGGACCCATCTCTGTACTGGTCTTTCTGTTAGACCTAGTGCTGATAGGGGACTCCATCTCTGTACTGGTCTTGTTAGACCTTAGTCCTGATAGCGACTCCATCTCTGGTACTGGCCTTGTTAGACCTTATTGCTGATAGAGGACTCATCTCTGTACTGGTCTTGTTAGACCTTAGTCCTGATAGAGGACTCCATCTCGGGTACTGGTCTTGCTAGAACCTTAGTGCTGATAGGGACTCATCTCTGTTCTGGGTCTTGTTAGACCCAGTGCTGATAGAGGACTCCATCTCCTTGTACTGGTCTTGTTAGACTCTTAGTGCAAGCGCTTTGACACCATTGACCATGACATCTCATTACAGAGACTGGACTTAGATCCGAGACTTGCTTTAAACTCTTATTTACTCAGATGGATTCAGTTTAGGCTTGTAAACGATGACGCCTCGATAACCACCAACGTTAGTCAGTGGAGTCCCACAAGGTTCTCTGCTTGGACCAATTTTCTTTACCTTATATGGCAGCTTTCCTCTGAAGCAGGAGTACAGGTACCGTGCAGGCCAGAAGCGGGCTTCAGCTGCAGTGGTCACGTGGATGCAAAATCTTGGGCATGGGAGGAGTCTGGGGAGGCCAGTGGAGTGAGGATTCTTCGGGTCGGCCTCAAGGAGGTTCTGCCAAGCAACCATCCGCTGCTTGTGAAGCGGAAAAGCAGGGCCGAATTCCTCAGACATTCAAACAATCAAACACATCTTGTCTCAAAAAGATGGTGAAAACAGGTTCACATCTATGCCTACTACAAAATTATTATTCACACTGTGATATTCATTGAATGTGTTGTAACGCCTGTTCATCTGGTCTCAATGACATCTATTGTTCATCTGGTCTCAAGACATCTATTGTTCCATCTGGTCTCATGCGACATCTATTGTTCATCTAGTCAGAAGGACATCTAGTGTCACCAATACATGACATCTATTATTCAATTGGTCACATGACATCTATTGTTCATTCAGTCATAAGGACATCTATTGTTCATCTGGTCTCATGACATTCATTGTTCATCTGGTCACATGACATCTATTGTTCACCTGTCACATTAGACATCTATTGTTCACCTGGTCACATGACATTCATTGTTCACCTGGTCACATGACATCTATTGTTCATCTAGTCATACATCTATTGTTCATCTGGTCTCATGACGTTTATTATTGTTCATCTGGTCACATGACATCTATTGTTCATCTGGTCACATGACATCTATTGTTCACCTGGTCACATGCTGACATTTTATTGTTCATCTAGTCATATGACATCTATTGTCTATCTGGTCTCATGGACGCCTATTGTTCATCTGGTCACATGACATCTATTGTTCATCTGGTCACATGACATCTATTGTCTATCTGGTCACATGACATGTATATTGTTCATTCAATACATGACATATATTGTTCATCTGGTCACACACATCTATTGTTCATCTGGTCACATGACACTCCAGCTGTTCATCTGTCACATGACATCTATTGTTCATCTAGTCACATGACATGTATTGGTTCATCTGGTCAAGCATGATATATTGTTCATCTGTCATATGACGCCTATTGTTCATTCAGTCACATGACATCTATTGTTCATTCAGTCACATGACATATTGTTCATCTGGTCACATGACATCTATTGTTCACCTGGTCACATGACACATCTATTGTTCATCTAGTCACATGACATCTTATTGTTCATCTGGTCTCGACATCTATTGTCTACCTGGTCACATGACATCTATTGTTCATCTGTCTCATGACATCTATTTTTGTTCACCTGGTTCGCTTATTATCTATTGTTCATCTGGTCTCATGGATATCTATTGTTCATCTGGTCACATGATACTATTGTCTATCTGGTCGATGACATCTATTGTCTACCTGGTCACATGACATCTATTGTTCATCTGGTCACATGACATCTATTGTTCATCTGGTCACATGACATCTATTGTTCATCTATTACATGACATCTATTGTTCATCTGGTCTCATGACATCTATTGTCTACCTGGTCACATGATATCTATTGTTCACCTGGTCAGCATGACATCTATTGTTCATCTGGTCTCATGACATCTATTGTTCATCTGGTCACATGACATCTATTGTTCATCTGGTCACATGACATCTATTGTTCATCTGGTCTCATGACATCTATTGTTCATCTGGTCACATGACATCTATTGTTCACCTGGTCACATGACATCTATTGTTCATCTGGTCACATGACATCTATTGTTCATCTGGTCACATGACATCTATTGTTCATCTGGTCACATGACATCTATTGTTCATCTGGTCACATGACATCTATTGTTCATCTGGTCACATGACATCTATTGTTCACCTGGTCACATGACATCTATTGTTCATCTGGTCACATGACATCTATTGTTCATCTAGTCACATGACATCTATTGTTCATCTGGTCACATGACATCTATTGTTCATCTGGTCACATGACATCTATTGTTCATCTGGTCTCATGACATCTATTGTTCACCTGGTCACATGACATCTATTGTTCATCTGGTCACATGACATCTATTGTTCACCTGGTCACATGACATCTATTGTTCATCTGGTCACATGACATCTATTGTTCATCTGGTCACATGACATCTATTGTTCATCTAGTCACATGACATCTATTGTTCACCTGGTCACATGACATCTATTGTTCATCTGGTCACATGACATCTATTGTTCATCTGGTCTCATGACATCTATTGTTCATCTGGTCACATGACATCTATTGTTCATCTGGTCACATGACATCTATTGTTCATCTGGTCACATGACATCTATTGTTCATCTGGTCACATGACATCTATTGTTCATCTAGTCACATGACATCTATTGTTCATCTGGTCTCATGACATCTATTGTTCACCTGGTCACATGACATCTATTGTTCACCTGGTCACATGACATCTATTGTTCACCTGGTCACATGACATCTATTGTTCATCTGGTCACATGACATCTATTGTTCATCTGGTCACATGACATCTATTGTTCATCTAGTCACATGACATCTATTGTTCATCTGGTCACATGACATCTATTGTTCACCTGGTCACATGACATCTATTGTTCCTGGTCACATGACATCTATTGTTCATCTGGTCACATGACATCTATTGTTCATCTGGTCACATGACATCTATTGTTCATCTGGTCACATGACATCTATTGTTCATCTGGTCTCATGACATCTATTGTTCATCTGGTCACATGACATCTATTGTTCACCTGGTCACATGACATCTATTGTTCATCTGGTCACATGACATCTATTGTTCATCTGGTCACATGACATCTATTGTTCATCTGGTCTCATGACATCTATTGTTCATCTGGTCACATGACATCTATTGTTCATCTGGTCTCATGACATCTATTGTTCATCTGGTCACATGACATCTATTGTTCATCTGGTCACATGACATCTATTGTTCACCTGGTCACATGACATCTATTGTTCATCTGGTCTCATGACATCTATTGTTCACCTGGTCACATGACATCTATTGTTCATCTGGTCACATGACATCTATTGTTCATCTGGTCACATGACATCTACTGCTTCCGTCCATCCGGGGAGAGGGATCCTCCTCTGTTGCTCTCCTGAAAGGTTCTTCCCTCTTTTCTGTTTCTTGGGAGTTGTTCCTGATCTGATGTGAGGTCAAAGGTCAGGGTTGTGTATGTGTACAGATTGTTAAGCCCTCTGAGGGGAGTTTGTAATTTTTCATATTGGGCTGTACAAAATAAACTGAATTGAAAAATGTAATCAACAACGAGCTGAGAGCTGAAGCCCGAGATGGACAGCAGGGACAAAGAGGAGAAATGTGACCAAATGGAATGTGGATGGAGGCCGAGTGACACAGAGCTGTGGAGAGATGGAGTGATGCCTCACTGAGGAGGAGGAAGAGAGAGGAAGAGGATCAGCAGGCATGAGCTGGAAGGCTCAGCCACCCATCGCTATCGTTCAGGTCATTAGCCTATTTACAGAGAGATGGCTTCCTCATGACATGCAACCAATATTTAATTAACCTGACCTAGGGATGCCAAATGGGTCGGCCCTGCCCTCCGGGGGGGGGTTAGACTGCTGCATTGACGGACCTAAGTGTGCGCTACAAATCCTGAACCGTGCAGCCAATCACAACCAATCATTCAATGTTTACGTGTTCTCGTGACAGATCGAGGTCAGAAGGCTGTTTTCGTGTCTGGACTACAGACATGAGGTTTGGTCGGGACCGTTTCTAGGCATAATTGTGATGAGTTTGGACATTAATGTGTCCCGTCCTCTACTCGAATCGAAAGTGGGCGACTGTGGTGACCAGGGTCATCCTTCAATCAGAGGGTCGGCGGTTCGATCCCCAGCTCCACTAGCCCATGTTGATGTGTCCTTGGGCAAGGCACTTAACCCCAAATGTCTCCCGGAGCTGTTCCTGTATGAATGTGTGTGAATGTTGGTTAGTCCTGATGGACGGGTGGAACCTGGCATGGTAGCTCCTCCCACCAACGTATGAATGGGTGAATGATGACATCATTCTTAATGCATGACGTTTCCAAAATGCAGTGACCTCAGTGTTGGCCGAGAAAGTGCTCACGTTGCATTTTGTGTCTCGAACGTCTGCTTCATGATTGTTTTACTTCCTGCTGACACCACGGTAATACAAGCCTGCAGGACCTTGAGAAGACCCAGATGTGGCTCATCGGGCCCCAGCTGCTGGTCTCTGTTTCCACTCCATGAACATCTGGTCTTCCGAGATGGAATCCAGCTCCCCAAACACTGGGGCTGTTTGGAGAGCAAGATGGATAGCTGGGCAACATTAGTTTTTGACTAAGTGCAGCAACATCTCCAAAAAATATATATATATATATATATATACACTACCGTTCAAAATTTTGGGGAAAAAAAAAAAAAAAAAAAAAAAAAAATAAAAAAAAAAAAAAAAAAAAAAAAAAAAAAAAAAAAAAAAAAAAAAAAAAAAGGGGGGGGGGGGGGGGGGGGGGGGGGGGGGGGGGGGGGGGGGGGGGGATAAGACTCTCAAAATGGCCAAAAAAAAGAATTTCCCTGTGAAACTCGCCAGTCTATTCTTGTTCTTAGAAATGAAGGCTATTCCATGCGAAAATTGCAAAGAAACTGAAAATTTCCTCAGGGGTGTGTACTACTCCTTCAGAGAACAGCAAAAACGGGCTCTAACCAGAGCAGAAAGGGGTGGGGGGCCCCCGTGCACAACTCAGCAAGGGTCCTCAAAAAACCCTCCCAGGGGGGGGGGGGGGGGGGGGGGACTGGCCAATAAAAGAAAAGATTGGTATGGGCAAAAGAACACAGGCATTGGACAGAGGAAGTTTGGGAAAAAAGGTGTTCTGGACAGATGAATCCAAGTTTGAGGTGTTTGGATCACACAGAAGAACATTTGTGAGGCAGAACAGGTGAAAAGATGCGGGAAGAGTGCCTGACACCATCTGTCAAGCATGGTGGAGGTCATGTGATGGTCTGGGGCTGCTTTGGTGCTGGAAAGGGGGAATTTGTACCAGGTAAAGGATTTTAAATAAGGAAGGCTATCACTCCATTTTGAAAGCCATGCCATACCCTGGGGGCACCCTTGATTGGAGCCAATTCCTCCCCCAACAGGACAATGACCCAAAGCACACCTCCACATTGTGCAAGAACTATTGGGGGAAGAAGCAGGCAGCTTGTGTCTGTAATGGATGGCCAGTCACCAGATCTCAACCCCATTGAGCTGTTGTGGGAGCAGCTTGACCGTATGGCCCCAAAGAAGTGCCCATCAAGCCAATCCAACTTGGGGGTGAAATTTTTCAACAGATTACCTCAACAAATTAACAGCTAGTGCCGGTCTGAAGTGGCTGGTCCGGGCGGAGGTACTCCCAAAATTTCGCCTTTTATTTTTTTTTATTTTTAATTTTTTTTGAAAACACATCGGACAACAGCATAACCCCACACACTTTTGGCTTTTTTGGGAAAACAAGGGTTTTTGTCCACTTTTCCTCGTCCAGCGTGGGGAGAGTTTGGCACCCAAACAAAAAATATATAGGGAGCACGAAAACATGGGGCGGGGGAATTGGAACAGTGGTTCAAGCCCACCTCCACCTTGCCCAGATCCTTCGCTAAGAGTCTCTGGAAAAAAGTGGATGATGGGGGGCGGGTGTTCAAGGGACATAGGTTTGTAACATCTTTTTCGGCGGAAACAGGGCGACCCGCGGGGCGGATGAATTCCCAACCGAGTCCTTTCTGTTTTCCGAGAAGAACGGAAGAGTCGGGTAAATTTAAGGGGGGGGTTTTAACCCGGGTTGAACCCCAAGCGTTTTTTAAAAATTTTTCCCCCTTTTTTAAAAAAAGGGGGAAACCCCCCAAAAAAAAAAATTTTTTTTGGAGGGGTTTTTTTTTCCCCCCCGGTTTTAAAAAGGGGGGGCCCCCTTTTGGGAAAATTTTTGGGTTTGTTTTTTTTTTTTTTTCCCCCCTTTTGGGGCCCCCCCCCCTTTTTTGGGAAAAAAAAACCCCAAAATTTTTTCCGGGAAAACCCCATTTTTTTTTAAAATTTTTTTCCCCCCCAAAAAAAAAAACCCCTTTTTTAAAGCCCCCCTTTTTTAAGAAAAAAATTTTTTTTTTCCCCCCCTTTTTTAAAAAACCCTTTTTTTGGGGGGGCCCCTTTTTTTCCCCCTTTTAAAATTTTTCCATAATTTTTTTTTAATGGTTTTTTTTTCCCCCAAAAAAGGGGAAAAAAAAAAAAATTTTTTTTTTTTTGGGTTCCACTTTTTTTTTTTCCAATAAAAATTTTTAAACTCCCCCCCTTTTTTTTTTTGGGGCCATACTTTTGGGGGGGTTTTTTTTAAAAAATTTTGGGGGTTTTTTTTAAAATTTTTTTTTTTTTAAAAAAAATTTAATTTTTTTTTCCCTTTTTTTTTTTAAAAATTTTTTCAAAAAAAAAGGGGGGGGGGAAAAAAAAAAGGGGGGGCCCCGGGGAAAAAAAAAGTTTTCTTTGTTTTTTTCCCCCTTTTAAACCGGGGTTTTTTTTTCCCCCCCCAAAAAAAAAAAGGGGGGAAAGGGCCCTTTTTTTTCCTTTTGGGAAAAGCCCCCGGGCCCCAAAAAAAAAAAAAACCCCCCGGAAAGGAAAAAATTTTTTTTTCCCCTTTTTAACCCCGGGGGTTTTTTCCAAAAAATTTTTGGGGGCCGGCCTTGAAAAAAAACCCCCCCCCCCGGGGGGGGGGGGTTTTTTTTTTTTTTTAAAAATTTTTTTGGGCCAAAAAATTTTTAAAAAAGGAAAACCTTTTTTTCCCCCCCCAAACCCCCGGGGGCACCTTAAAAAATTTTTCCCCCCGGAAATGCCCCAAAACCCTCCCCAAAATTTTAAAAAGGGCATTTTTTTCCCCCGGGGGGCCCCCCCCGTTCCCCCCCTTTTTTGGGGGGGTTTTCCCCAAAAAAAAAACCCAATTTTAAAATTTCAAACGGGGTTAATTTAAAAAATTTTTAAAAAACCCGAAAAAAGGTTCCAACCAAAATTTTAAAAGGGCATTTTTAAAAAAAATTTGAAAAAATTTTTTTTAAAAAAATTTTTTTCCCCCCCAATGCTTTTTTTTTTTAAAAATTTAAAATTTTTTTTTTAAAAAAAATTTTTTTAAAAAAAAAAATTTTTTTTAAAGGGGGTTTTATTTTCCCCCAAAACCCCTTTTTTCCCCCTTTTTCCTTTTTTGGGGGCAAAAAAAAATTTAACCCTTTGGTTTTCCCCCCCAAATTTCCCCATTTTAATTTTTTAAATTTTTTTTTAATTGTTTTTTTTTTTAAACAAAAATTATTTTTTTTAAAAAAAATTTAAACCCCCCTTTTTTTTTTTAGGGGCCGGGTTTTTTTTTCCCCCCCTTTTTTTTGGGCCTTTTTTTTTTTTTTTTTTTCCCGGGGAAAAAAAATTTTTTCCCCCCCGGGGGGCCTTTTTTTTTTAAAAAAATTGTTTTCGGCCCAAAATTCTTTTTAAAAACCCCAAAATTTTTTTGGGGAAAACCCAAAAATTTCCCCTTTTTTTTGGGGGGGGTTTTCCCACTTTTTTTTTTTAAAAAAAAACCACTTTTTTTTGGGGTTTTTTAAAAAATTTTTTAACCCCTTTTAAAAAATTTTTCCCCCGGGGGGTTTTTTTGTTTTTTGGGAAAAAAATTTTTTTTTTAAAAAGGGGGGAATTCCCCCCCAAAAACCTTTTTCCCGGCCCCCCCCTTTTTTTTTAAAAAAAATTTTTTCCTCCCCCCAAAAATTGGTCACAGGCCAGCTGCTGGTCTCTGTTTCCAACTCCATGAACATCTGGTCTTCATTCCGAGATGGAACCCCCTCCAGCTTTCTGCTCTCAGGCAGCACACTGGGGCTGTTTGGAGAGCAAGATGGATAGCTGGGCAACATTAGTCTTTGACTAAGTGCAGCAACATCTCCATAAATATATATATATATATATATATATATATATACACTACCGTTCAAAAGTTTGGGATCACTTAGAAATGTCCTTATTTTTCAAAGAAAAGCATTGTTTTTTTCAATGAAGATAACATTAAATCAATCAGAAATACACTCTATACATTGTTAATGTGGTAAATGACTATTCTAGGTGGAAACGTCTGGTTTCTAACGAAATATCTCCATAGGTGTATAGAGGCCCATTTCCATCAACCATCACCCAGTGTTCTAATGGTATGGTGTTTGCTAATCGCCTTAGAAGACCAATGGATGATTAGAAAACCCTTGAAACCCCTTGTGTAATTATGTTAGCACAGCTGAAAACTGTTTTGTTGATGAGAGAAGCTATAAACTGGCCTTCCTTTGAGCTAGTTGATTATCTGAGCATCACATTTGTGGGTTCGATACACCTCAAAATGGCCAGAAAAAAAAGAAGTTTCGTGAAACCTCAGCCAGTCTATTCTTGTTCTAGAAATGAAGGCTATTCCATGCGAGAAATTGCAAAGAAACTGAAAATGTCCTACAGCGGTGTGTACTACCCTTCCAGAGAACAGCATAAACGGCTCAACTAGAGCAGAAAGAGAAGTGGGAGGCCCTGCACAACTCAGCAAGAAGACAAGTACATTAGAGTCTCTAGTTTGAGAAACAGACGCCTCACAGTCCCCCTCAACTGGCAGCTTTTAATGGTACCCAAACGCCAGTGTCAACGCCGACAGTGAAGAGGCGACCAGATGCTGGCCTCTAGGCAGAGTGGCAAAAGAAAAGCATCTGAGACTGGGCTAATGAAAGTTAAAGATTGGTATGGGCAAAAGAATACAGGCATTGGACAGAGGAAGATTGGAAAAGGTAACGGACAGATGAATCCAAGTTTGAGGTGTTTACACATGAAGAACATTTGTGAGACGCAGAACAGGTGAAAAGATGCTGAAGAGTGCCTGATAACCATCTGTCGCTATGGTGGAGGCTGTGATGGTCTTTGGGGGCTGCTTTGGTACAAGGGAAAGGGAGATTTGAACAGGTAAAAGGGATTTTAAATATGTGCTATCACCATTTTGCAAACGCCTTGCTGCCATACCCTGTGGGCAGCGCTGATTGCTTGACCTCCAACAGGACAATGACCCAAAGCACACCTCCCACATTGTGAAGAACTATTGAGGGAAGAAGCAGGCAGCTTGCTGTCTGTAGGCCGGAGGCCAGTCACCAGATCTCAACCCCATTGAGCTGTTGTGGGAGCATGACCATGATCAAAGTGCCGCATTGCCAATCCAACTTGTGGAGGTGTTTCAGGAAGCGGGGTATTTCAACAGATTACCTCAACAAATTAACAGCTAGAATGCCAAAGGTCTGTATGAAGATATGCTGTGTCCAGACGCTACGGTAGCTCCAGCGGGAGATTGTGCGCTCTTTTTAGTTTTTGTGTTTATTTTTAATATTTTCTTTGCTACAAACACATCGGCAATAACAGCATATCATCATACTTTTGACACAAACTTGCGCAAAACAAGGCTTGTTCACTTTTTCCATCGATCCAGCGTGTGGCCGCAGATCGTGACGAAGCTAACTACGTCATCAACAGTGGTTTACTACGGGTCGCACGTAAAACATCGAGGGAAACGGAGCGGAATTGAACAGACTGAGAGTTCGCTCACCGGCCCACCTTCTGCCCAGCACTTTCTTGCTAACGCTCCAGTCTCTGAAAATAAGATGGATGACAAGAAGTGCTAATCAGATCTCCAACGACATGAGGGACTGTAACATCTTTGTCTGACGGAAACATGGCTGACCAGTCGGATCGAGCCATATGCCAACCGAGTCCTTCTGTTTTCCTCGTGCAGACAGAACGGAAGAGTCTGGTAAATCTAGGGTGGAGGGGTTTGCTTCTATGACTAACAACAAGTGGTGCAACCCTCAAGGACATTAAGACTTTTCTCGTTCCTGCTCGCCAACCTGGAACATCTGATCATCTCATGCCGCCCCGAATTCTACCTTCCCCGGGAGTTCAGCTCGGCCACTACAGTTTAAGTTTCATATCTCCACCACACAAGCGGACAACGTATTTAGCACCATCGGACTCACATGATGTGTTATGTCGGCATCAGAACAAGTATCCCGAATGCCGCTGTGTGGTGGCTGTGACTTGGGCAAACCTAAAAAAAGTCATGCCGAACTACCAGCACATTACGTGAAGTTATCAGAGGGAAAGAACTGGACCACTGCTATACCATTCAAGAGAGGCTACAAGGTTGTCTCTTCCTCCGTTAGGGAAATCAGACCATGCCGCCATTTTCAAGCTTCCGAGTATAAATGTTGATCAAGGAAGCGGTAGTGACGAGGAACATAACGCGGTGGTCTGACCAATCAGAGGCTGAGCTTACAGGACGCCTGAGTATTGGTCGACCGGGACACATGATCCAATCCAGTTCCAGTGACGCCAGCGAAGTTTGCGGAAGTAGCAATGGGAGCCTCATATAACGCCATGATACCATCGCCCCACGGTAAAAGTTAGGTCTTTTCCCAACCAAAAGCCGGGTTGATAGATCCATCTCGCGGAAGGCGTGAACGCCTGCATTGCTGCGTTTGTTATAACTCCGTCTTATCCGCAACATGGACGAAAGCAAGGCAGCGGGTTCATGGACTTGAGGAGGGCGTGAAGGGAAGCCAAAAGGAGGTACCGTAGACAGGAGTAAATCACAGATGGAGCAGCGCTGACACCAGGCGCCTATGGCAGGGCCATGACTACTAGACTACCAGAGCAGACCTCACAAGAATGGTGAGTGCTCGACGATCCCTAGCGGACGACTGAACTCATTTTATGCACGGTTTGAGGCTAGCAACAACAGCGCTAGCTCTGCCGCTAACAACAACACTGCTAGCGAAGCTGAGGTGAGCTCCACTGGGCCAGATGAACACACACCTCTGTGACCGAGCACAGTGTGAGGAGGGCTCTGTTGAGGGTGAACACCAGGAAAGCTGCAGGTCCAGATGGCATATCTGGCGAGTACTGGAAGACCTGTGCTAACTAGCTAGCTACAGTGTTCACCACAATATTCAACCTCTCCCTTGGCTGAGTCCGGTGGTCCTCGCCTGCCTAAGAGATCCACTATTGTCCTGTGCCCAAGAATGCCTTAGCATGTATGAATGACTACCGACCGTGGCCCTCACCTCGTGGTCATGAAATGCTTTGAGAGGCTGATAAAGGACTACATCTGGCGCCTTTCCTCCCTTCCTCCATGGACCTGGCTGCAGTTTGCTTTCATCGCCCAAACAGATCCACACGGATGATGCTGTCTCCAGGCACTGCACACCACACTCTCATCTGGATAGCCAGGAGGGGGCTATGTGAGACTGCTGTTCATTGATTATAGTTCAGCTTTCAACACCATAGTCCCTCCAGACTGGCCGGGCAAGCTGGATTGAGCTGACTGAACACCCCCTGTGTGCTTGGATCCTGACTTCCTTGACCTGCCAGGGCCACAGGTGGTCAGGTAAGCAGACACACCTCCAAACCCTCACCCCTGAACACAGGATCTCCAGGGCCCCTCAGCCCCCTACTGTACTCCTGCACACATGACTTGTGTGGCCAGGTTCAGCCCAACACCATCAACAAGTTTGGTGGATGACACAGTGGTGGTGGGCCTGATTCGACAACCATTTGTGAAGGCCTACCTTCGGGAGGAAGTTGCTGATCTGGTCACTGCGCCAGACAACAGCCTCATCATGAATGTCACCAAACTAAGGAGCTGATTGTGGGACTTTAGAGGGCACAACAGAGCACGACTCCACCACTAGGATTAACGGACCGGGAGGGTGAGCGGTATAAATACCTGGAGTCCACATCACCGAGGACCTTGGACATGGTCGTAATCTAAACACAGACACTCTGGTGAGAAAGGCAAGGCAGCGCTCTACCACCCTCAGGCAGCTGAGGAAATTTAAAGTTTCCAGAGGATCCCGTCCTCTACTTGAGTTGCAGAGCGCCCTGACAGGAAGCATCACAGCCTGGTTTGGCAACTGCCCGCTAGGACAGGAAGGTTTCTGTAGAGAGAAAAGGCCGCTGAACGACCATTGGAACTACACTCCCACCCTGCAGGACTTGTACAAATTGCGGAGGTGCAGAACCAGAGCCGCAGGACTGCGAAGGATCCTCACCACTCCCAACAAACAGACTGCCTAGCTGCGTCAGGCAGGCGCCCAGAGTCACGCTGCAAGAACAGAGAGACTGGAGACGAGTTTCTTTCCTCAGGCCATCAGATTGTGAACTCCTAATTCACCAGGACCCCCCTCATAGATCCACACAAGTGCTCCTCTTAGGCACACACACACACACACACACTAACTGTAAATATTGTGATGTTTTTTATTGTAAATAGTGTGTACTTGTTGGGTTCTTGCACATTCCTCATGAGTATTGCTACTTATTTCACTGCACACCCTGTGTGTGTGTATGCGACAAACAAACATCTGAATCTTGAATCTTGAATCTTGAATGCTGTCATTGCTGCAAAAGGAGCATTCTTCTTGAACGTTAAAGCAAAGTTTGAAGAAAAAATTAATACTTCCAAATACAAAATCATTATTTCTAACCTTGTCAATGTCTTGACTATATATTTTCTATACATTTTGGTAAACTCATTTTGATAAATAAAAGTGTGAGTTTTCATGGAAAACACGAAATTGTCTGGGTGATCCCAAACTTTGAACTGGGTAGTGTATATATTGCAATCCATATTAACTGCCTACTTCAAGGCTAAATCTAGTTTCTGCTTCTTTTGGGGTAAAGTAACAGTAAGGAAAACGGGAATCTATTAGAATAATTAACGCCGATAACAATTTATCTTCGGCTTCATTCCAGCTTTTAATTATTTGGATTGAATTTTGGGAACTCTTGATTGATGTGTGTTTCACTTTTTCTTTTGCCTAAACACAATGGCATTATTTATAGTAGTTTGATGAAAACATGCATCAAGATAAATCAATAGAGGCCTGTGGGTGAGTTTAGTGTGGACCGAGGTTTTGGTTTTTCGCAGACCTTTCAGGCTTTCTGGGACCTTGTTCCAGATATGTGGGAGCAGAAGACCTGAACGCTGAAGTTTAGTTCTGACTCTTGAAACAGGGTAAGTAGACCAGTCCCTGACCACCTGAGGGGCCTGGGTGGTTCAGAAGTAGCAAAGGATCACAAATGTGTTTCTCGCCCCAACCATTCAGTGCTTTATAAACCAGCAGCAGGATCTTTAAAGTCAATGCAAAGACTCAGAACTGGACCGGATGTGATCCACTTTCCTGGTCTGGAGTGAGGACTCGAGCTGCAGCTTGATTTACTTTTCACAGAGAAAGTGAACCAGAGCGCCCAGTAGTCCAGTCTGCTGAAGATGAACGGATGGACAAGTTTCTCCAGATCCCGTTGGAGACACACAAGTCCTCTACTCCTTGATGTGCTCTTCACATTGTCCGCTTGAGGATTTAAATGTGCTCCATTTAGTCTCAGGTGAATCCGGGTCTGTTGGAGCTTTCCAATTTCATCAACGCTTCTGTTCCTGACTGACCTGTACTCCAAGGACTACCCCCTGGCCCTCCCAGCGATCAAGAAGACCGTGCAGGTGAGGCCACTCGCCTTCCATTGCAGACGCCAACTTCAGTCACGTTCGTCTGTCACCATAAAGGTCGATGATGTCAGTGGGGCTTATGTTTTTATTCATGTTTTATTTAGCCGGATAATCCTAATGAGATTTAAAGAGTTAGAGGCCAAGATGGCAGTGCCAGAGATACCAGACATGGACCCCTTCCAAGATATACTCTGAAGCAGGTACCGCTCCGGTCGCCCGTTCTGATTTGAGGAAGTGAAGCCACAAGGAAGTGTCCGTAAATCCTGCATTCTTCTCTATGTCCATTAGGGACTTCCTTCTGGTTGTATAGAAGCATATGCTTCATGTCTTAAAGCTGCATCTTCTCTCTACTGAACACCAGGGTCACATCTGGTTGTATATAGTCATGCTTCACCTTTAAAGCTGCATTCTCTCTCCTGACCACCAGGGGCTCCTGGTTGTATAGAAAGCTCTATGCTCATGTGTTACCTCTGGTTGTATAGAAGTATATGCTTCATGTCTTAAAGCTGCATTCTCTCTACTGAACACCAGGGGTCACATCTCTGGTTGTATAGAAGTCTATGCTTCACCTTTTAAAGCTGCATTCTCTCTCCTGACCACCAGGGGGCTCCTCTGGTTGTATAGAAGTCTATGCTTCATGTTAAAGCTGCATTCTCTCTCCTGACCACCAGGGGGCTCCTCTGGTTGTATAGAAGTCTATGCTCACCTTTTAAGCTGCATTCTCTCTCCTGACCACCAGGGGCTCCTCTGGTTGTATAGACGCCTGTGCTGCATTCTCCCTCCTGACCACCAGGGGGCGGCTCCTCTGGTTGTATAGAAGTCTATATAGTGACTCTACTTCTCTTGATGTATTCCCTCAGTAAACATTGTAAACATGAGTTTATGTCTCAGTCTCTAGTTTCAAGTCTTCTTCTATACAGCATGATGTCATCATTTATACGTTATGGTCATTTAGAGTCAAACAGACCATAAAGCGGGGGACGCTTTAGGGGCGGAGCTACAGGTGATTGACAGGTCACTCCTCTGCAGTCCAGATATGGTCACTTCCGCTCACTGGTTGTAAAAAGCCATGATGGCTACAGCCAAATCACCGAAATTGAGGTTTGACAATGTCAGTCCACAACCCAATGGGTGACTCCACGGCAGTGGTGTATAGTAACGAAGTAGAAGTACTTCGTTACTTTACTTAAGTAGTTTTTTTGGGTATCTGTACTTTATTTGACTACTTATATTTCTGTTTACTTTTACTTTTACTTCACTACATTTTGCAATGAAAACTTGTACTTTTACTCCGATACATTTCCCCTGAAACAGTTTCGATACTCGTTACTACGGAAAAAAATAATCATGAGAAACATCGCGGACTGTTGTGGAACACGCCGCAGCGCACCTGAACGCAGCACATCGGGGACTGTTGTGGAACACACCGCAGCGCACCTGAACGCAGCACGAGCACCAGGTTGGGGATCAGTGGTCCTTGCCGCGTGTTTTCTCTTCCCGGTGATGCCCAGGATGCTAGCGAGCGGCTACAGATACGACTCATTTCATGTGGAGCAGCAATGGAAGCTACTCCTAACAACCACGGGACCAAGATCAACGTCCGGCCATATTTGGCGAACTCTTTTCTTTGGTCGGAGTGAAAGTTTCTTCCTGCGGATGAAGTGCCTCTTATGCCGACCGAAAGCTACGGAGATATTGCCTTCAACAACTCACCAACCTCAGGAAACACATTGAGGTAAATTAAGATTAATCCCATGAGCCATAGCGTTAATGTTTAGTCACCATAAACCTGTTAAGATATCTAGCAGTGTTGTCCTCAGGATTGAAGTAAATTATATCTTTGGCAGGAGAGGTGGGGGGGAACAGTCTGATTGTCCTACGCATGTTGTACGTTAGGCTAACGTCGCTAGCTATCGTCAATTAAATGAGACAATTAGCGTGAGTGCAGCAGACGGATCTCTAGCGAGTTAATGAGCTGAAGAAGTGTTTTGACAGTTGTGAAAATGTGTTGATTTGAGTCGTCTTAGCTATAATATAATGCTAATCATTACAGCATTATTATCATTATTTGTATTAATATTATAAGGTAACGGTCCAGTAATGGCGACGATATTGATTTGGGACTGTTGTTGTTTAACTACAGAGATACAAGTACATATTCACAAATCAACTCTGGATGCACGGACAGTGCATGAAACTAATGTATAAACCTCAAATTAAAACAAACTATTTTGGACAAAACTTTAGGTTGGTCATGACATGTTAGGAAGTGTTATTAATTCTATCATGTCTGTAATACTCTCACTTTATTTCAGGAATGGACTACATCAAGCAGCACATGGAAGAACCCTCCCAGCTAGGTGATGCCACCAGGTCCAGTTCATCTGATGAAGGACTTCTTCGTCATCTCAAGCGCATGACAGCAGCAAACAGCTGGATGGAGACGTGGATCAAGTTGACTTGCTGAAATGCTTCCATGTGTGCTGTCTGTGAAGCTAGACACACTCTACCTGCACCAGGGCCTGTGAAGCTAGACACACTCTACCTGCACCATCAGGGCCTGTGAAGCTAGACACACTCTACCTGCACCAGGGCCTGTGAAGCTAGACACACTCTACCTGCACCATCAGGGCCTGTGAAGCTAGACACACTCTACCTGCACCATCAGGGCCTGTGAAGCTAGACACACTCTACCTGCACCATCAGGGCCTGTGAAGCTAGACACACTCTACCTACACCATCAGGGCCTGTGAAGCTAGACACACTCTACCTGCATCAGGGCCTGTGAAGCTAGACACACTCTACCTGCAGGGCCTGTGAAGCCAGACACACTCTACCTGCACCAGGGCCTGTGACGCGTGACACACTCTACCTGCATCAGGGCCTGTGAAGCTAGACACACTCTACCTGCATCAGGGCCTGTGAAGCTAGACACACTCTACCTGCATCAGGGCCTGTGAAGCCAGACACACTCTACCTGCATCAGGGCCTGTGAAGCCAGACACACTCTACCTGCACCATCAGGGCCTGTGAAGCTAGACACACTCTACCTGCATCAGGGCCTGTGAAGCTAGACACACTCTACCTGCATCAGGGCCTGTGAAGCTAGACACACTCTACCTGCATCAGGGCCTGTGAAGCTAGACACACTCTACCTGCACCATCAGGGCCTGTGAAGCTAGACACACTCTACCTGCACCATCAGGGCCTGTGAAGCTAGACACACTCTACCTGCACCATCAGGGCCTGTGAAGCTGGACACACTCTACCTGCATCAGGGCCTGTGAAGCCAGACACCTCTACCTGCACCATCAGGCCTGTGAAGCTAGACACACTCTACCTGCACCATCAGGCCTGTGAAGCTAGACACACTCTACCTGCACTATCAGGGCCTGTGAAGCTAGACACACTCTACCTGCACCATCAGGGCCTGTGAAGCTAGACACACTCTACCTGCACCATCAGGGCCTGTGAAGCTAGACACACTCTACCTGCATCAGGGCCTGTGAAGCTAGACACACTCTACCTGCACCATCAGGGCCTGTGAAGCTAGACACACTCTACCTGCATCAGGGCCTGTGAAGCTAGACACACTCTACCTGCATCAGGGCCTGTGAAGCTGACACACTCTACCTGCATCAGGGCCTGTGAAGCTAGACACACTCTACCTGCACCAGGGCCTGTGAAGCTAGACACACTCTACCTGCACCAGGGCCTGTGAAGCAGACACACTCTACCTGCACCAGGGCCTGTGAAGCTAGACACACTTACCTGCACCATGAACGGCTCTTCAGCATCGTGGGACTGCCTTCAGCCCCAGAAGAGCGACACTGAAATCTGTCCATTTTGAAAATCAACTATATATTGCTAAGTTCATCCAAGCTCATACTCCTTGTTCATGGCGTGCAGCAACAAAACAAATACATTTCATAATTCTCAAAATTCTGACCCTTTGTTTTTTTTTATTAACAGCATTTACTTTTACTTTCAATACTTAAGTACAAAAAAAATCAGATACTTTCATACTTTTACTCAAGTAGTATTCTCATAGGTGACTTTTACTTTTACTTGAGTAATTTTCCAGTCAAGTATCTTTACTTTTACTCAAGTATGACTTTTGGGTACTTTATACACCACTGCTCCACGGCGACTAGAACTAGTTTCAGTGTCAGAAAATAACCAGCCAATCACAGCTGCGAAGGCGTGATAAATAACGGGGAGATCTTCTATTTGTGCCAAAGCAAGAAGAAGAAAAGGCTCCATCCATCCAAGAATAGAGCCACACATGAACAACTCCTACGCTGAGTTCACACTGCATGAGTTTGTCAAATATGACCAGGCCCTTCCTTTAAAGCACCGTGGATGGACCAGTCCTCGTGGTCAAGATGGGTCAAAGGAAAACACAAAGAAGAAAGGAGCTAGGGGAAGAGGAGCAAGAGGAGGAAGAGGAGCAATGGACAGACTAACAGAGAGAGAGAGAAGATGGAGGAACTAAAGAAAGAACCAGAATGGCCTCAGGTTCTGGATTTGGCCTTTTAGAGGAAGAGGAGGAGGAGGAGGCAGCATCTGGAGCAGAGGACGCAGAGAGGGAGGAGGAGAAAGGAGCCAAGGGAAAAGAAGACGAGACTGAGTGCAGCTCCTAAAAGGTGGAGGAGAGCGAGTGTGTATCTGAGGACAGGGGGCGGGGCTTAGGACAACAGTGTATGGGGTGAGAGTCCCTGGGGCCTGATGGCAACAATGGTCCCATGAAATGTAACACACACACACACACACATTACACACATAGCATGCAGACGCACAACCAGGAGATAACGCAGTTTGATACGATGACGCATAATTCACAAAGATATTGCTTAAAGGTGCAGTACCCGAGATCGTCCACATGGCGCCAGCTGACCTTTAACCTGAGGTCAAGAAGAAGAACTAAATGAATGCAATGTTTTTTTGCTGGGTTTCTTTTTTTCTTTTCTTCCCATTACATCACAAGTGACTCCAACACCGATAGGCGACTTGAGTCAACGCCCATCGTGGCTCACACAGAGTTCACTGGCGATGACGTCGTCCCAGACCCGCGGTGCTGGTCGTGGTCGAGGCCCAATGAGAACCACCAACATCGAGGTGGAGGCAGAGATCGGTAAACCACGACGACCAACGTGGTGAAATGGAGTAGGATGGGTTTGCGTCCTAAAAGGACACCCCGTGTCATCGGCTCAATGGAACCATCACAGCCAATGGAGCGGAGCAGCGTTGACCAATCGCTAGCTGCCTAAAGCGCGTCGACCCGTCAAACCGTCACTGTCCCACAGGACGGGAATGGTTGGTGGAAGAGTGGGTTGACCGTGTCCCTGGTCAGGATTCAACCCTCCAATACCTCTGCTGAATGAGAGGATTAGCTCCCATGCTAGCAGCTAGCCCGTCTGGATGCTAGCCCGTCTGGTTGCTAGCCCGTCTGGTTGCTAGTCCGTCTGGATGCTAGCCCGTCTGGATGCTAGCCCGTCTGGATGCTAGTCCATCTGGATGCTAGTCCGTCTGGATGCTAGCCAGTCTGGATGCTAGTCCGTCTGGATGCTAGCCCGTCTGGTTGCTAGTCCGTCTGGATGCTAGTCCGTCTGGATGCTAGCCCGTCTGGATGCTAGTCCGTCTGGATGCTAGCCCGTCTGGTTGCTAGCCCGTCTGGATGCTAGTCCGTCTGGATGCTAGCCCGTCTGGTTGCTAGCCCGTCTGGATGCTAGTCCGTCTGGATGCTAGCTCGTCTGGATGCTAGCCCGTCTGGATGCTAGCCCGTCTGGTTGCTAGTCCGTCTGGATGCTAGTCCGCCTGATGCTAGCTCGCCTGGATGCTAGTCCGCCTGGATGCTAGCCTGCCTGGTTCAGCCCGCCTGGTTGCTAGTCCGTCTGGATGCTAGCCCGTCTGGATGCTAGCCCGTCTGGATGCTAGTCCGTCTGGATGCTAGCCCGTCTGGATGCTAGCCCGTCTGGATGCTAGCCCGTCTGGATGCTAGTCCGCCTGGATGCTAGCCCGTCTGGTTGCTAGTCCGTCTGGATGCTAGTCCGTCTGGATGCTAGCCCGTCTGGATGCTAGTCCGTCTGGATGCTAGCCCGTCTGGTTGCTAGCCCGTCTGGATGCTAGTCCGTCTGGATGCTAGCCCGTCTGGTTGCTAGCCCGTCTGGTTGCTAGTCCGTCTGGATGCTAGTCCGTCTGGATGCTAGCTCGTCTGGATGCTAGCCCGTCTGGATGCTAGCCCGTCTGGTTGCTAGTCCGTCTGGATGCTAGCCCGTCTGGATGCTAGTCCGTCTGGATGCTAGCTCGTCTGGATGCTAGTCCGTCTGGATGCTAGCCCGTCTGGATGCTAGTCCGTCTGGTTGCTAGTCCGTCTGGATGCTAGCTCGTCTGGATGCTAGTCCGTCTGGATGCTAGCCCGTCTGGATGCTAGCCCGTCTGGTTGCTAGTCCGTCTGGTTGCTAGTCCGTCTGGATGCTAGCTCGTCTGGATGCTAGCCCGTCTGGATGCTAGTCCGTCTGGATGCTAGCCCGTCTGGATGCTAGTCCGTCTGGATGCTAGCCCGTCTGGATGCTAGTCCGTCTGGATGCTAGCCCGTCTGGTTGCTAGTCCGTCTGGATGCTAGCCCGTCTGGATGCTAGCCCGTCTGGATGCTAGCCCGTCTGGATGCTAGCCCGTCTGGTTGCTAGCCCGTCTGGATGCTAGCCCGTCTGGTTGCTAGTCCGTCTGGTTGCTAGTCCGTCTGGATGCTAGCTCGTCTGGATGCTAGTCCGTCTGGATGCTAGCCCATCTGGATGCTAGCCCGTCATCACGCGTCCATGAACCCAGCCCACTCTGTGCTGATGAAGGGCTCGCGATGTGGGAAAGAAAACATTCCTGAGTTGTGGATCTGTCGTGTTTGTTTTCCCACGGCCAGGAATCCGTCCTCGGCTTCTGGTTTCAAACCAGACGTTCAGACGGATTAGAAAATGTTTTCACATTTGACAACTTTGTCTTCTGTTGGATGAGAATTTAACAACAAAAGTAACACATCCATAACGTGGTGTCGGTGTCCGTCCTGAAGTCGTTCCCAGCGCTCCGTCCTTTCCCGACACCAAAAATACAACATATTTTTTCACAAGCATCCCTCGGGACCGTTTAGCGAATTGAATACATTTCTTCATCCCCATATTTAGCTTTAAATAAATAAACAAACAAGTGAAGTCTGGTTGGTTTCAGTAAATTTGATGAAAACATGAAACATTTCATTTTTCGTTGGGTCTGTCACCTCCCCTGAACCCACCAGCTCACTGTGTCCAGTTGTTCCCCATCGGGTGCTCCCCATCAGATCTCTTTTTAAATGATGTTGTTGAGACTGACGGCATTTTTGAGGTTTTCTCCCGATCTGGACACACACACACATTCTAACACACACACACACACACAGGCTGGACGCACAATTAAGGCCAGTTATGCCAGGGCTCACGCCGCGCGGGGCTCACCCTGAGCGTGAGGGTGGTGTCTCTGGATGGAGCAGCAGACAGCGTGTGGTCACCGGACTCCTGAGCTGTAGTTCTGATGCCGAGCATGTCGGTGTGTTCCAGGTGGAGCAGTCCAAGGTGCTGGTGAAGGAGGGGGGAGTCCAGCTGACGCTCACCATCGTGGATACTCCGGGGTTTGGAGATGCGGTGGACAACAGCAACTGGTGAGCACAGCCACAAGGTTTCATGTTCTCTCATCATGTATTCTTTCTCTCCCTGATCATATCTCCTCTTCCAGCTGGCAGCCAGTCATCAACTTCATTGACAGCAAGTGTGAGGACTTCCTCAACGCCGAGTCCAGAGTGAACCGCAGGTCCATGCCGGACAACCGAGTCCACTGCTGCCTGTACTTCATCGCGCCCTCTGGACACGGGTAGGTCTGCATGAGGTGTATACGTCTCTGGTAGCAATCACCTGTAGCCCCGCCCCTAAAGCGCCCCCTGCTTTATGGTCTGACTAAATGACCATCATGTACTAAATGATGACATCATGCTGTATAGAAGAAGACTTGAGACTAGAGACTGAGACATGAACTCATGTTTACATGTTTACTGAGGGAATACATCAAGAGAAGTAGAGTCACTATATAGACTTCTATACAACCAGAGGAGCCCCCTGGTGGTCAGGAGAGAGAATGCAGCTTTAACACATGAAGCATAGACTTCTATACAACCAGAGAAGTCGCTCCCTGGTGGTCAGGAGAGAGAATGCAGCTTTAACATATGAAGCATAGACTTCTATACAACCAGAGGAGTCGCCCCCTGGTGGTCAGGAGAGAGAATGCAGATGTAACACATGAAGCATAGACTTCTATACAACCAGAGGAGTCGCCCCCTGGTGGTCAGGAGAGAGAATGCAGCTTTAACACGTGAAGCATAGACTTCTATACAACCAGAGGAGTCACCCCCTGGTGGTCAGGAGAGAGAATGCAGCTTTAACACATGAAGCATAGACTTCTATACAACCAGAGGAGTTGCCCCTGGTGGTCTGGAGAGAGAATGCAGCGTTAACACATGAAGCATAAACTTCTATACAACCAGAGGAGTCGCCCCTGGTGGTCAGGAGAGAGAATGCAGCTTTAACACATGAAGCATAGACTTCTATACAACCAGAGGAGTCGCCCCCTGGTTGTCAGGAGAGAGAATGCAGCTTTAACATATGAAGCATAGACTTCTATACAACCAGAGGAGTCGCCCCCTGGTGGTCAGGAGAGAATGCAGCTTTAACATATGAAGCATAGACTTCTATACAACCAGAGGAGTCGCCCCCTGGTGGTCAGGAGAGAGAATGCAGCTTTAACATATGAAGCATAGACTTCTATACAACCAGAGGAGTCGCCCCCTGGTGGTCAGGAGAGAGAATGCAGCTTTAACATATGAAGCATATACTTCTATACAACCAGAGGAGTCGCCCCCTGGTGGTCAGGAGAGAGAATGCAGCTTTAACACATGAGCATAGACTTCTATACAACCAGAGGAGTCGCCCCTGGTGGTCAGGAGAGAGAATGCAGCTTTAACATATGAAGCATAGACTTCTATACAACCAGAGGAGTCGCCCCCTGGTGGTCAGGAGAGAGAATGCAGCTTTAACACATGAAGCATAGACTTCTATACAACCAGAGGAGTCGCCCCCTGGTGGTCAGGAGAGAATGCAGCTTTAACACATGAAGCATAGACTTCTATACAACCAGAGGAGTCCCCCCTGGTGGTCAGGAGAGAGAATGCAGCTTTAACACATGAAGCATAGACTTCTATTCAACCAGAGGAGTCGCCCCCTGGTGGTCAGGAGAGAGAATGCAGCTTTAACACATGAAGCATAGACTTCTATACAACCAGAGGAGTCGCCCCCTGGTAGTCAGGAGAGAGAATGCAGCTTTAACACATGAAGCATAGACTTCTATACAACCAGAGGAGTCGCCCCCTGGTGGTCAGGAGAGAGAATGCAGCTTTAACACATGAAGTATAGACTTCTATACAACCAGAGGAGTCGCCCCCTGGTGGTCAGGAGAGAGAATGCAGCTTTAACACATGAAGCATAGACGTGACTCGATCCCAAAGTCAAAGCACAGATGCGAATAAAGCAAAACATTTGCCTGACGCTGAGTTGCGAAAGCCAATCGGCGTTGAGATGCTCCGCCCGTCACCCGGACACGAGGGCGCTGTGGGATGTCAACAACAAGTATAAAGCATAAATAGTGGTTATTTCTTCCGGAGTAAAGCCACAGAGATAAGCCCCGCCCCCTCTAAGGCGCGAATGAAGAGAATGAACCACAAATAGTCGGGCGAGTTCAATGAGGGAATGCAGCGTCCTATCCTCTGTCAGGTGTGTGTGTGTGTGTGACCCACAAAGGTTATATAACCCAGTTCTGCTCATGCTCAGTAGAGCCGCCCTCCATCAGTGACTCAGCCAATCAGAGCGAGGCGTCTCCTCTCCAGAACATTCTGTTGGTCATGAGTTCTGTCTTCACGGAGTCGAATGAGACGACTCCCGTCATCGGAACGCCCAAAATAGCCGTAAAGTGTGTGAACGTGTTCCTGTGAGCGGTGTGTAACCGTGTGTGTGACGGACTGGAGTCTTGGTGCTGGTGGGCGGGGCCACAGAACCTCCGTCCGCCACGCTGTTAGCGCGCTGACGTTAGCGTTTAGCTCCAAGCAGCCGAGTGCGTTCCACATCCATGTTTTATACATGGGGCAAAAGAGAAGGTAAAGAAGAGAAGATCAGAGGTTTTATATAAATGTATTTTAGAGGCTCTAGATTCTTTTGCTGTCTATATATATTTATATATATAACTTGAGAATAATCTAACACCTTAGAGTCGTCTGATTGGCCGTGTGCCTCCAGCCATCCCTTCATCTCTTATCAAGTCAAGATAGGGGGGGGGGGGGGGCTGACCCCAGAAAGACAACCACTTCGCTCACACCTACAAACACATGTTTAGAGTCATCGGGGAACCTGTGAGGAAACTATAACAAATGGGTACCTCCTCCTCCTCCTCCTCCTCCTGCTGCCTCTTTACTCGCCGGCCTGTCCTTAAATGTGACGTTGGTGCTTATTTATTTATTTCTATCTGATGTCATGTGGACATGAGGCGTGTCAGAAAGGCCTAAACCTCGACGATGGCACAATCATGTCCAGTTTCTCTCATTCCGATAATGAGGGCATGATAAGAAATACACGTGGATATACAGGGTCATTGTCTCCCTCCCCAGCCAGTGTCCTCCCCTCTAACCCTCTGCAGCAGTCCTCTCCGGTCTGCGAGCTCCACCATTCGCTGACACGCGTCTGTAAAACTCGAGTCCCATAAATTCCTGCGCTAGACGGCGACTGTGTTCTCGTGTTTCACGGCTCAGAGAGAGGAGCCTCCAGAGAGCTGCTGGTGTGTGTGTGGAGCTGCTGGTGTGTGTGTGGAGCTGCTGGTGTGTGTGTGGAGCTGCTGGTGTGTGTGTGGAGCTGCTGGTGTGTGTGGAGCTGCTGGTGTGTGTGTGGAGCTGCTGGTGTGTGTGTGGAGCTGCTGGTGTGTGTGTGGAGCTGCTGGTGTGTGTGTGGAGCTGCTGGTGTGTGTGTGGAGCTGCTGGTGTGTGTGTGGAGCTGCTGGTGTGTGTGTGGGGCTGCTGGTGTGTGTGTGGAGCTGCTGGTGTGTGTGTGGAGCTGCTGGTGTGTGTGTGGAGCTGCTGGTGTGTGTGTGGAGCTGCTGGTGTGTGTGAGCTGCTGGTGTGTGTGGAGCTGCTGATGTGTGTGTGGGGCTGCTGGTGTGTGTGTGTGGAGCTGTTGGTGTGTGTGTGGGGCTGCTGGTGTGTGTGTGGAGCTGCTGGTGTGTGTGGAGCTGCTGGTGTGTGTGTGGGGCTGCTGGTGTGTGTGTGGAGCTGCTGGTGTGTGGGGCTGCTGGTGTGTGTGTGGGGCTGCTGGTGTGTGTGGGGCTGCTGGTGTGTGTGGAGCTGCTGGTGTGTGTGTGGGGCTGCTGGTGTGTGTGTGGAGCTGCTGGTGTGTGTGTGGAGCTGCTGGTGTGTGTGTGTGTGTGTGGAGCTGCTGGTGTGTGTGTGGAGTTGCTGGTGTGTGTGTGGAGCTGCTGGTGTGTGTGTGGAGCTGCTGGTGTGTGGGGCTGCTGGTGTGTGTGTGGAGCTGCTGGTGTGTGTGTGGAGCTGCTGGTGTGTGTGTGGGGCTGCTGGTGTGTGTGTGTGGAGCTGCTGGTGTGTGGGGCTGCTGGTGTGTGTGTGGAGCTGCTGGTGTGTGTGTGTGGAGCTGCTGGTGTGTGTGTGGAGCTGCTGGTGTGTGTGTGGAGCTGCTGGTGTGTGTGGGCTGCTGGTGTGTGGAGCTGCTGGTGTGTGTGTGGGTAAGTGTGTGGGCTGCTGGTGTGTGTGTGGAGCTGCTGTGTGTGTGTGAGCTGCTGGTGTGTGTGTGGAGCTGCTGGTGTGTGTGTGTGGCGCTGCTGGTGTGTGTGTGTGGCTGCTGGTGTGTGTGTGCGGCTGCTGGTGTGTGTGGGGCTGCTGGTGTGTGTGTGGAGCTGCTGGTGTGTGGGGCTGCTGGTGTGTGTGTGGAGCTGCTGGTGTGTGTGTGGAGCTGCTGGTGTGTGTGTGGGGCTGCTGGTGTGTGTGTGGAGCTGCTTGTGGAGCTGGTGGTGTCTCACTGTGTGTGTGTGTGTTTGTGTGTGTGTGCTCTTAGAGCTTAAACCCGATTCATTTCAAACTAAGCCAGTATAGTCTTGAGACCTTTGTCTTGAGAAATCTTTGAAAGATTTAAAAAATATTAAAGTTTGTGCGTTCTCCGGACCGGCAAAGAAACACCATTCGCCATTAAAATGTAAGTTGATGTAACTCGGCCATACATTATCCAATCTGCTCCATATTCCTCGTATGTCATCACATACTGACCCTGAAGACATCCATATGCTAATTTTAAATTCTAGTCATAGCGCCACCGAGTGGCCAAAGCAAATCAGCCTAAAAAGCATCACATTCACATGTAATTCACATGACAAGGTCTAGACTTCACGTGGATACACATGATGCATGGATATGTTCAAATTGTCAAAGCGCCCCCTACTGGCTACACTGGACGCGCTCGAATATACTCCAAATTTCTCATGCTTCATAGAATTCACGGCCTGCGGATATCAACAAGCCTTTTTTCACTCAGAGGCAAAGCGCCACCCACTTACAAAGTAAAATGAGTGTCGCGTGACAAACGGTAAAATGCCCGAACGGCGGGCATGCGTTCTCGGCCGAGGGGGCCGGCGTCTGGCCGGCACCGCCGACGACGTGCGAAGCAGGAACGAGGACCCGTTCATCGCTGCTTGCAGCTTTAATTATATTTATTTTTATATAGATATTTATATTTATTTATATATATATATGTATTTATCTATATATGTATATGTATTTATTTTTATATATTTTCGTATATATATATTTATATTTATTTATATACATATTTATATATATATATTTTTTATATATGTATATATTTATTTATTTATATTTATATTTATTTATATTTTAAAAAATTGTATATATTTATTTATATATATTTATTTTTATGTATATATTTATATATATATTTTTGTGTATATATTTATATATCTGGTTTTGTTTGTGTCCATCAGTCTGAAGCCGCTGGACATCGAGTTCATGAAGCGACTCCACGATAAGGTGAACATCATCCCTCTGATCGCTAAGGCCGACACGCTGACCCCCGAGGAGTGCCAGCTGTTTAAAAAACAGGTGTGTGTGTGTGAGACTGTGTGTGTGAGAGACTGTGTGTGTGTGTGTGAGAGAGACTGTGTGTGTGTGTGTGTGTGTGTGTGTGTGTGTGTGAGAGACTGTGTGTGTGAGAGACAGTGTGTGTGCGCGACTGTGTGTGTGTGTGTGTGTGTGAGCGACTGTGTGTGTGTGTGTGTGTGTGTGTGAGCGACTGTGTGTGTGTGTGTGCGTGTCCCATTGCTTTAATGACTCATGGAAAAAGGTGTGTGTGTGTGTGTGCAACATCATTAATTACATTTCCTCTCGTCAGATCGTGAAAGAGATTCAGGACCATAAAATAAAGATCTACGAGTTCCCCGACACGGAGGACGACGAGGACAACAAGCTCATCCGCAGGATCAAGGTAAACAATCGTGTTCATTTATTTATTATTCCTGTATTTTATTTATTTATTTGGAAATACTGACAGGTGCATAACACAGTAACGTTTGACTTTAACTGATATTTCCATCGTTTTTCAAAAAGAGGTCACCTCATTCGGCCGAGCCAGACGTCTACACGTGTACACACACACACACACCTGTACATCTGTGTGTAGACACACCTGCATCACTCTGCAGAGTAAATACAGTCATCACATCACACAATACAATATATCCAGATGTTAAATGACAACAGGATTTGCCAGGAGGCAGAAACCAGAGCGCCTAAATAGTTTTTTATCCAACAGTCAAATTAATACATGAATAAAAATAATCAATTGTACAATCTGGTTTATTTTACTAGTATTTGTCTTCCATGTAACCACGGTTACATCCTGCTGATGAACAAACTGCTGATGCTAGCATGTGTCTGGCTTGCCCGTGTTAGCTGTTAGCATTCCGGTTAGCCGTGTAGAAGGAAAGTCTGGATGGCAACCAAGGAAGGTCGGTGACGCTGGAAAGACAGCTGACCTCCAGGAAAGACTGGCGGGGTAACAGGGGCTAGCAACCCCTGTTGCAGCACTCGCAAGAGGGCACCAAGCAAGCTACTAAAACGAGAAATAAGCAATACCCCCAGAGTCTCCCGAGAGGGGGGGAGGATGAAAGACTCACTCGGACAGATTCAACGACCAGGACAGTGACACAGACGCAGAGAAGGCTCAAACAAACCACCTTGACCGGGGAGGCATGGGAAGTCAAATGCAATTGCGGAAAGATCTGCAAAGGTGCAAGAGGGCTCAAAATACACCAGAGTAAGTCCAAGTGTGGACAAGGACGGATGCAGGCACACCGCTCAGACGAACAGTCTGGTGAGACGCAGGAGAACCCTAGGCAGGAAGCACACCATAGTCCTAGAGATCTCTCAGTGCATGTAATCCCCCAAGAGCACACAAGGAGAACCTCAAACGCCACCCCAGAAAGCCCACCCCAGCCAACGAAGGAAAGACTCAAGTGGCCTAAGATGTGTGATACCAAAGAGTGGTCCATGCTCGATGAAGATCTGGACAAGGTGCTTGAGGCAGCTCAAGCAGGATCAGCAGAAAGAAAGGAGGATTCACTGACAGCCATCACCTATAGCTTGGCAAAAGTACGGTTTGGAACAGTGCCAAGGAGAGAGAACAAAGACAGACGAGAAAATCAGGAGAATAAAAGAGAAAGAAAGATCAAACAACTTAGGAAGGAGATTAAAACCCTGAATAAGCAATTCAAATTGGCAAGCACGGAAGAAAAGGAAGGAATAAAAGAACTGACAGCCAGCCTCCGCGAGCAGCTCATCAGAGCAAGAAGAGCGGAGGGGTTAAGGCAGAGGCGGAAAAAACAGGAAGCTGCACGAGCCCAGTTTATAAAAGACCCCTACCGCTTCACCAAATCACTTGTGGGGGAGGCGAGGTCTGGGACTTTAACCAGTTCCAAGGAGGAGGTGGAGGAGTTTGTTGAAGTCATTCAGTGACCCATCAAGAAACGATGCCTGAGCAGAAGATCACGGGCTTGGCACCATCGATCCACCAACAACATCCCTAAACATAGGTTTTCCATCATGGAGAGAGGTTCAAGAGGTCGTCAAGCATGCTAGATCATCTTCGGCTCCAGGTCCCAGCGGTATACCTTACAAAGTATACAAGAGATGCCCCAAGCTCCTCCGAAGGCTGTGGAAGCTTATGCAGGTAATCTGGTCCAAAGGGACTGTCCCAACAAACTGGCGAAGGGCAGAAGGATGCTTTGTGCCAAAAGAACGGGGATCCACACAGATCAACCAGTTTCGAACCATTTCCCTGCTCAGTGTGGAGGGTAAGATCTTCTTTTCCGTGCTTGCCAGAAGAATGAGCGCGTATATGTGCCAGAATGGATACATTGACACCTCTATCCAGAAGGGCACGATCGAAGGGTTCTCCGGGTGCTTGGAGCACACGGGGGTCCTCAGCCAACTTATCCAAGAAGCAAAGGAGAAGAAAGGGAACCTAACAGTTGCCTGGCTTGATTTTGCTAACGCATACGGGTCTATCCCCCATAACTTGATTCAAGTGGCTATGGACCATTACCACATCCCACATCACATCCAGGGCATGATCACCGGCTACTTGGGAGACATCAAGCTACGATTCCAGTCAGCCATGTTTACAACAAAGTGGCAGCCAGTGGAGAAAGGAATAGTAACCGGGTGTACCATCTCCCCCATCTTGTTCGTCATGGGAATGAACCTGATCATCACCGCAGCGAGTACAAAGTCAAGAGGACCGAAGACTGCTGCAGGAAGTCAACAGCCAGTGATCAGGGCATTCATGGATGACCTTACCGTCATAACACCAACCCATGTGCAGGCAAGATGGGTCCTGGCAGAACTGGAACGTATGGCCACTTGGGCGAAGATGATCTTCAAGCCCAAGAAATCAAGATGTCTGGTGATCCAAAAGGGCAAAACAACTGAGAAGTTCAAGCTGCTTGTTCAAGGGGAAGTGACCCCGAACATCCAGGGGAACCCTATTAAATGCCTTGGGAAGTGGTATGATGATTCCCTGTCAGACAAAAACAGCATCTCCAGCACTTTAAAACAAGTTGAAGAATGGTTGAACAAAATTGACAAGTCTGGCCTGCCTGGGAAATATAAGTGCTGGATCTACCAACATGGCCTACTCCAAAGACTGATGTGGCTTCTCACCATCTACAGTGCCAATAACAACAGTTGAAGGGATGGAGAGGAAGTTCAACAAGCACCTTCAAGATGGTTGGGGATACCCCAGTTTTACATCAGTGGGGCTCTACATAAGGTCGGGTCAGCCGGCTCCCCCTGTCCTCAGTTGTGGAGGAGTTTAAAGTTGCCAAGTGTAGACTTTCCCTCACATATAGGGACTCCAAAGACCAACTCACCAGGGAAGCAGGAATAAGAACAAGATCCGGCAGAAAGTGGGCCGCCAGCACTGCAGTTAACCAGGCAGAATCTTCTCTGAGGACCAAAGATACCATCGGGAACCTTTGCACTGGAAGGCAGGGTCTAGGAACATCCCATTTCCAGCAGTGGTCAAATTCCACTCCCAGGGAAAAGAGGACCATGATCCAGGATGAAGTCCGAAACCTTGAGGAAGAAGGAAGAAGAGCTAAATCCATCGAGCTCGCAACTCAAGGTGCCTGGACAAGGTGGAACCTTCCCAAAAGAACCATCACGTGGAGTGAGATGTGGCAGTTGGAGCCGTTCCGTATCTCCTTTATGCTCCGAGCAGTGTACGACACCCTACCGACCCCAGTCAACTTGCACAGGTGGGGAATGAGGGACCCACTGTGCAGGTTGTGTGGCGGTAAAGGAACCATGGCCCACATCCTATCAGGGTGCAAAACAGCATTGACCCAGAGGAGGTATAGGTGGCGCCATGACAAGGTGTTGGCACAGCTCGCAGACACCCTGGAGCAAGAGAGGAGAAAGAAACGTCCAGCCAAAACAAAGCCACTGTTGAGTACCATCGCCTTTGTAAAAGAGGGTCAGAGACCAGCCGTCCAAAGCCAAGCCAAGCAGAATCTCCTGCAGTCAGCCCAGGGATGGGTTTTGGAGGTCGATCTGGGGAGGAAACTCCACTTCCCAGAGGCGGTACTGTCCACAACCCTGAGACCAGATATCATCATGTGGTCCCTAGAGGTAAGAAGATCATCCTGGTGGAACTAACAGTCCCGTGGGAAGAGAACTGTGAGGAGGCGGCAGAGAGAAAGAAAATGAAGTACCAACAACTTGTCCAGGACTGCCGGGACAAGGGGTGGACAACATGGCTGATGACAGTGGAAGTGGGTAGTCGAGGATTCCCAGCTCAATCAGCCTGGAATCTGATGACAAGGGTTGGACTAAGAGGCCACGTGAGGAAAACAGCCGTTCGTAGGTTGGGAGAAGCGGCAGAGAGAGCCTCCTGTTGGCTCTGGCATAAGAGAGAGGACACTAGCTGGAAGCCTGGAGGAGGGGCCAGTGACTTGGCCAATCACTGCTGACCCGCCAACTGGAGAGTGTTGTGGTTAAGGGTTGAAACACTCTAAGAAGGTTGGGGACCACCTGATGACCCCTCCTCCAGGCCAAGGCTTCATCCATTAGAAATGGATTGAATATAGCATCTTTGATGTATGACAAAACTGTCTTCCATGTAACCACGGTTACATCTTGCTGATGAACAAACTGCTGATGCTAGCATGTGTCTGGCTTGCCCGTGTTAGCTGTTTGCTGTTAGCATTCCGGTTAGCCGTGTAGAAGTGTGTCTGGAGTCACATGCATAATAACATCTCTTGAGGTCAGTTCTCTCCCCCTCTGCACCAGAGGACAGTTTAAGTGACGTTGGCTTCCACAGGAACCAATCGAAGAAGCGGTGGTTCAAAACCGCCGGAGGCCCCGCCCACAACGCTCTCCTCCAGTACAATAAAGTCGTTTGTCTCTCCTCCCCAGGAGAAGATGCCGCTGGCCATCGTCGGCAGCAACGTGGTGATCGAGGTGAACGGCAAGAAGGTCAGAGGTCGCCAGTACCCGTGGGGCGTGGTGGAAGGTAGGCTCACCCGGGTCCACTGCAGTGATGAGGTGTGATGAGGTACCTCAGAGACACGGGGTCACAGGGTCACCTCCATCGGGACGCACGGTGCCCCTCCCCCGTACCCACTGCATGTATTCACTACCAGGTCTCAGCGTGTCACAATGTCCTCTTGACTGGAAGAAGATCAAACAAGGATGTGACGAGGAAGTGAAGGTGAAAGCAGACTAGAATAGTTCAGAGGTACAGTTTGTACAGTTCACACAACGTTAGCTACCTAGCTAAGTCGTTATGTAGCTATCTTGCTAAGTAGCTATGTAGTTATTTAGCTATGTAGCTATTTAGCTGTGTAGCTATATAACTGTAGTTATGTAACTATATAACTGTAGTTATGTAGCTATATAACTGTGTAGTTATGTAGCGGTGTAGTTATGTAGCAGTGCATCAGTGTAGCGGTGTAGCTATGTAGCTGTGTAGCTATGTAGCTGTGTAGTTATGTAGCTATGTAGCTGTGTAGTTATGTAGCAGTGTAGCTATTCAATTCAATTCAGTTTATTTGTATAGCCCAATTTCACAAATTACAAATTTGTCTCGGAGTGCTTTACAATCTGTACACATAGACATCCCTGCCCCAAAACCTCACATCGGACCAGGAAAAACTCCCAAATAACCTTCAGGGAAAAAGGAAGAAACCTGGAGGAGAGCAACAGAGGAGGATCCCTCTCCTAGGATGGACAGATGCAATAGATGTAATGTGTACAGAAGGACAGATTTAGAGTTAAAATACATTCAATGAATATGACAGAGTGTATGAATAGTTCATAGTAGGCATATTCCACGATGGAGACCTCCACGATCCATCAGGCAGATGGCGGTGGGGAGGAGGAGGGCGGAGTCTCAACAGGACAGTGGCGTAGTCATGAGCAGGAATTCCACGACCCAGACGATCCATCAGGCAGATAGGATCTATGCCGTCTCATAGGGTCCGATGACCCCATGAGACGTAAAGTCAAAAGGACTTCCGGGGAGAAAGCAGAGTTAGTAACGTGTGATTGAGAGATGAAAATTCATCCTTAAGGAGAGAAAAAAGAGGAGATAGGTACTCAGTGCATCCTAAAACGTCCCCCGGCAGCTATAAGCCTATAGCTATGTAGCTGTGTAGTTATGTAGCTATGTAGCTGTGTAGCTATGTAGCTGTGTAGTTATGGAGCAGTGTAGCTATGTAGCTGTGTAGTTCTGTAGCTATGTAGCTGTGTAGTTATGTAGCTGTGTAGTTATGGAGCAGTGTAGCTATGTAACTGTGTAGTTATGTAGCTGTGTAGCTGTGTAGCTGTGTAGTTATGTAGCAGTGTAGCTATGTAGCTGTGTAGTTATGGAGCAGTGTAGCTATGTAACTGTGTAGTTATGTAGCAGTGTAGCTATGTAGCTGTGTAGTTATGTAGCTGTGTAGTTATGTAGCTGTGTAGTTATGTAGCTGTGTAGTTATGTAGCAGTGTAGTTATGTAGCAGTGTAGCTATGTAGCTATGTTTGCTGCTGGAGGAGGATGAGCTGAGTAACTTGAGTTTTGCGTTTAGAATATTTAATTCCGTACGAGTAGACGAGGTGGAGAAGGAGAACCTTTAATGAGGCTTCACTCTCGTTTCAGTGTCTAATTGAGCTGAATGAAGTCATGGTGACATTGTGACACGTTGTGAAGGACCTCGCCGATGCATCGTGACCTGATACGCCCTCATCAATAAACGGCTCCTTTCTGGAAATAAAAAAGGATAGGCATAGTGCATTCTGGGATATGTTGTTCCAGCACAATGCAGCGCTGCTCCTGGTGTGTGTGGTGCTCTGGAACATGACACCTGTCTCTATCTCTGTACAAAGTGTTTCACCTGTGTTGCTCTGTGGTTGATCGTTTATCAGTCTCTCTTTTTTCATCCCTTCTATTCTCTCTTTTTTTTCTTTGTTTCTTGGTGTTCTTTCCCATGACTGACAGAGGGCATTTTTGGTAAACAAAACCATCTTTCACTTTAGCTCAGCCTCATTCTCTCTGCTCCTCCATCCCTCCCTCTCCTCCACCTCTCCGCTGCCGTCTCGTCTTCCGGCTGATGGTCAAACCGATGCTCCATCAGACTTGAGCAGGATACTGAAATACAACAGATTCTGGAAAGCATGTGAACGTGAATTAGAAATTTAAATGTCCATTCGACCTTGAACATACTAAAGAACATAGACGGTGACATCCTTCACGTGTTCTCAGTAGACGGCCACGAAGAGCCTCGACAGAGACTTCTCATGTGTTTTATCATTTAGACATTTTGAATATTGGCAACATAAATGATGTTATGGGTTTATTCAGGAATGTGATTCTGATATGGCTGTGTCCCAATGGCCCTGGACACTAGCAGTACCACACCAACACATATGCTACACAGACGACAGGTCCACTCACTACAGCCCACGTCATCAAAAATATGCCTCGCATATTCTGCGTTGACGAGGGGAAACGTCATTTTCCTCGAGCCGTCCAGGCCGGTTGGCAATAAAACACATTTTAAAAAGTGAATTTTAAACTGTTGCCAGCATCAGAAGCTGCTGCATGTCCAGCTGTCAGCATGAATATTACAGCATCACGATGGCTTCAGAACAACCGGTGATTCAGATTAACGGGTGAACTGGTGACTCGGTAACGGTTTGTAGATAATAATAATAAACACATGTGGTGATTATTATGTTGTGGTTCATTGGTGGATCAGAGAACAAAAACACCTCCCCCCCCTACCACCCCCACCAGAGGGTAAACCAACGGCATGACTTCAGTCCTCTCTGGATGTATTCCTCTGAGTATTGTGGGTGAGTTCTAGAGTTCTAGCTCTACCAGAGGGACACGTGAATGATTGTGTTCCTGCTCTTTGTCTCCAAGTCGACCCATAAGACGACCTCCGTGCACGTTTTAAAGGATCACTCCAGTCCGTTACACCGTGGTCTTGTTTTGAAGCTCTTTTTATTATCAGCCAGTTGCTCATCACCATGACGACCGAGATGTTGCATCACGACAACGAAGTCTGGCAGAAACACGAGCGGCCAGGTGATCTGAACCTCTGGTTCACAAACCTGAACATTCCTGACCGTTTGAGTCCTTTACACGTCTTCTTACATCATCCTGAACATGTAAAGCAGATATTTAGAAGACACATACACTTGATAAAGCACAACGTAGTGTTAACATACATATTACAACATTATTTCATAGATATTTATTTATATATATTTTTATTTATTTATTATATATATTTATTTATATATGTATTTGTAAACATATATATTTAAATCTATTTATATATATATTTTTAATTTATATTTATATATATATATACACGTGTGAAATACTTTATAAATGAGACTAAATGAAAGCAAAGGTGTACTGAAGGTAAATGAGTGAAATCCCCACCCAATGACTGATCTGACCCACTTCAAGTGAGCACAGCTTCATTGTACAGGGAAACTACGGCAAGTGCAGAGGGTCAAACTGTTTGGAATGGTTATTCTACCATTGGTCTTTATTTTCTCTTTCACAGACGCTTGTTGAAAACCTGCCTGACTGCTCGTGTTTCTGGCTCCATCCGACTTCTTTGTAACGTCCTCCCAGTGTAATGTTTGTATTACCTGTAAGGATGGTGGCCCAAATCTCAAAGAACAAGACCACGGTTGCGACGAGCGGGAATTATCACGCAAAGTGCGTTTAATGAGGCTCAGTTGACGCACATTTCAAAGTGCGTCTGGTGTCCTCCGCAGGTCGAGAAGCTCCTCTCAGGTCTGATGCTGTGGACCGCCACGTAGAGCGCTAGAGGCTGTTCTTTGTGCTGACGCAGCAGCGTCGCTCTAACGCCATTGGGTCCCTTCGTTGCTCCCGTGGTATCCCCCGGCGACGCCCCGCCTCCTTTCAGCCCCCGCTTCACCACAGGAGTCCAGTTGGTTGTGTTGGTGCGGGGAGGCGAGAGCGGCGGCCGGGCCTCGCCGTGTCACTGGGCCAAAGACCGGGACCCGCCATCTAACGCTTCAGGCCCATGAGGGGTTCATGAGCCGTTCCTACAGCTCATGTCGCAGCTCACGTGGTTTGGAGTCATGTTCCATTGGCTTATTTAAAGTTTTAACGTTTTTAACACATGATTGAAACAGTTGTGTTTAACCAACGCCGTTCATCCTCATGGCCTAAATACCCTCCGCTAGCAGCTCAGAACACCTGACGTACTCCGTTGAAATTTGGCAAATACAAAAACTTAAATAATTTGACCTGGAGAATACATTCATACATCCGGTGTTTTCTGCCATTGTCTGTATGCTATTAGTTTTATTCTTTTCCTATGACCCTTGACCTCAGCTGGCTATGCCTAGACCCCCCCATGTAGCACCCCCTCTCCAGCCACCGCCCTCCCTCTACAAGCTCCGTAGTCAGTCAGCTTGGACATGTGCAGGTCTTGGTGTTGACCCGGGCCAAATCTGGTGCTGAATCTCGGCCAAACACATCCGTGCTCCAACCAGGTCTGAGCCAGACCCAGATTTAGCCCCCCAGCCGGGCAGCAGACTATAACTGAAACCCCGTCCCCCTCCCCCTCCGCCAGAGCTTCCTCCACTAGAATAGACTAAAGGTCAATGGCTGGCTTGGGAGGCCAAGGGGCGGGACCGCTTAAGTTTCATCAATGGTAAGGTGTCCTCCTTATTCGCTCCCCTCATGATGATTGACTGCCGGCGGGGGGGAGGCTAACCAGTAGGGGCGACAAGGAGGCGGGAGATCCACCGCGTACATCCTCAGCAGCAGCTTATCAGCTTCTCCAGAATCCCATCACCCAATCACCTGTGATGAGGCCTCCCCTGTGGTCCGACCCCTCGTCCTCACGCTGAGGCGTCCATCGGTAGAAGGCTGTGATCAGATAGGAGGCTTTATGTATTTTGATTCATTCTTACAAACTCAATATTTCGGGAACGGCTGAAGGGAATCTCTTTAAATTTGGCGCACACGTCCTCTTGGACTGAAGGACGGACTGATCTGAAGTGTGGAGGTCAAAGACCACCGTGACCTCCCATTCTGCTTGAGCAAATCTCTTCCATGGCCATAACTCGAGCATCCAAATGCTAATGATGATGAGTATGATGATGTCACACAAGTGGACATGTTGGACAGACCTAGATGTTCACTGCCTCATGGCTGGTTGGGCGCTGAAGCACAAAGCTCAGCTACGCCTGTGTCGTCCGTGGTGATGAACCCACACAATCCTCACCAAAGCTCTAAGAAGTGTATTTGCGTCTTTGGGCCGGCCGGTCTCATCGATGTTGTTTCCAGCCGATCAGATCGCTGTTTCCACCAAAATATTGCCCCGATAAATCCACAACAACCTTTCTTTTTACGGTCCGCACCCTCTTCTCCATATTTCGTGGCGTGGCGTGACGTGGCGTTGCCCATCCCGCCAATTGTGGACGTCACTGAGCAGCCGAGAGTAGTTTATTCTCTCGTTGATGGAAACGCGCCGTTTTTTTTTTCAACCTCTCAAAGATTTTCATTGAATAGAGCACAGCTCGGATTGAATTCAGAGAGGAACTCAGTGTATCCTAAACGTCTATAAGGAGAGAGGAGAGAAGAGAGGAGCTCAGTGTATCCTAAACGTCCATAAGGAGAGAGGAGAGGAGAGAGGAGCTCAGTGTATCCTAAGCGTCCATAAGGAGAGAGGAGAGGAGCTCAGTGTATCCTAAGCGTCCATAAGGAGAGAGGAGAGGAGAGAGGAGCTCAGTGTATCCTAAACGTCCATAAGGAGAGAGGAGAGAGGTGCTCAGTGTATCCTAAGCGTCCATAAGGAGAGAGGAGAGAGGAGCTCAGTGTATCCTAAGCGTCCATAAGGAGAGAGGAGAGGAGAGAGGTGCTCAGTGTATACTAAACATCCATTAGGAGAGAGGAGAGAGAGGAGCTCAGTGTATCCTAAGCGTCCATAAGGAGAGAGGAGAGGAGAGGTGCTCAGTGTATCCTAAGCGTCTATAAGGAGAGAGGAGAGAGGTGCTCAGTGTATCCTCAACGTCCATAAGGAGAGAGGAGAGGAGAGAGGAGCTCAGTGTATCCTAAACGTCCATAAGGAGAGAGGAGAGAGGAGCTCAGTGTATCCTAAACATCTATAAGGAGAGAGGAGAGAGGTGCTCAGTGTATCCTAAGCGTCCATAAGGAGAGAGGAGAGAGGTGCTCAGTGTATCCTCAACATCCATAAGGAGAGAGGAGAGGAGAGAGGAGCTCAGTGTATCCTAAACGTCCATAAGGAGAGGAGAGGAGAGAGGAGCTCAGTGTATCCTAAACATCTATAAGGAGAGAGGAGAGGAGAGAGGAGCTCAGTGTATCCTAAACATCTATAAGGAGAGAGGAGAGGAGAGAGGAGCTCAGTGTATCCTAAACCTCCCCAGCAGCCTCTCAGCCTGTAGCAGCGTCTCTAGGTCTGGACTCTCAGCCCTGTGGTGGGGGAGGAGCTCCACGCTGTGAACTCCAGCTCTCTTCATGGTGCTTTGAGCTGCGCTCGTGTTCAGTCGAGACGCCACTGGAGGAAACTTGGGCACTGTGGCTGAAGGCAGACAGCCGATGAGATACCGACTGTAAGCCATCAACCGATACGATCAAAGCGTCCTAGGTGATCACGGCCTGACGCCCCATGTGCTCTGATGCTTCTACAGCCTCACACTGTGCCTCTCAATACACGCTCACTCCCAATGAAGGGATGGAATATACCTTACGTCATCTGATTAATAACAATGTATTTCTTTATAGTAGCACTACGCTGTGTCTCACGTAAACAACAAAGATGCACCCATTTACCCAGAGTTCCTTGCAGTTATTTAGCATCTGTAAGATGGGCTGGGTCCGTGTCCCTTGAGTCCACATAATGATGTTTCATATCGTTTGTGTGTAGTTATTGTGATGTTTGTGTGTTTCAGTGGAGAACGGGGAACACTGTGACTTCACGGTGCTGCGCAACATGCTCATCAGGTACCACCACCTCTCATGGAGCAACACACGAACACCACCTTTATCATTGTTCACGCCTAAAGAGATCGACTGTCAGGTCAAAAAGAAAATGTTGTTCTTGGGATGAACTCAGTCACATGACCACGAAGCTAAAGGAGAACTAGTGTTTAGAAGGACTAGTGTTTAGGAGGACTAGTGTTTCGAAGGACTAGTGTTGAGGAGGACTAGTGTTTAGAAGGACTAGTGTTTAGAAGGACTGGTGTTGAGGAGGACTAGTGTTTAGAAGGACTAGTGTTTAGGAGGACTAGTGTTTAGAAGGACTAGTGTTGAGGAGGACTAGTGTTTAGAAGGACTAGTGTTGAGGAGGACTAGTGTTTAGAAGGACTAGTGTTTTAGGAGGACTAGTGTTTAGAAGGACTAGTGTTTAGAAGGACTAGTGTTGAGGAGGACTAGTGTTTAGGAGGACTAGTGTTTAGAAGGACTAGTGTTGAGGAGGACTAGTGTTTAGAAGGACTAGTGTTTTAGGAGGACTAGTGTTTAGGAGGACTAGTGTTTTAGGAGGACTAGTGTTTAGGAGGACTAGTGTTGAGGAGGACTAGTGTTTAGGAGGACTAGTGTTGAGGAGGACTAGTGTTTAGGAGGACTAGTGTTTAGAAGGACTAGTGTTGAGGAGGACTAGTGTTTAGGAGGACTAGTGTTGAGGAGGACTAGTGTTGAGGAGGACTAGTGTTTAGAAGGACTAGTGTTGAGGAGGACTAGTGTTTAGGAGGACTAGTGTTGAGGAGGACTAGTGTTGAGGAGGACTAGTGTTTAGGAGAATAGAATAGAATAGAAATATACTTTATTAATCCCCAAGGGGAAATTTGTCGAGCCAGTAGCAGCAACACAAGAATAAAAAAGGACTAGTGTTGAGGAGGACTAGTCTTTTAGGAGAACTAGTGTTGAGGAGGACTAGTCTTTTAGGAGGACTAGTGTTTAGGAGGACTAGTGTTTTAGGAGGACTAGTGTTTAGGAGGACTAGTGTTTTAGGAGGACTAGTGTTTAGGAGGACTAGTGTTTTAGGAGGACTAGTGTTTAGGAGGACTAGTGTTGAGGAGGACTAGTCTTTTAGGAGAATTAGTGTTGAGGAGGACTAGTCTTTTAGGAGGACTAGTGTTTTAGGAGGACTAGTGTTTAGGAGGACTAGTGTTTTAGAAGGACTAGTGTTTAGGAGGACTAGTGTTTTAGGAGAACCTGTAGTCGTCTCATTGATTCTTTTTTCTTAAAGACATGTAAAATCTTCCCCAGAGAGGTATTTATTGTCCCGTTTTATATTATTAATCAAATAGAATCTCTTCATTTGTGTTCAACAGACTTTTTTTCAGGCATCCACGCAAAAACACACAAAAACATGCACAAACGCTGATTTCTTTCAGTTTGTGGACTCTGCGGCGCTCTGAGCTGTACATTTCTTCTGGGATCCTCTCCTGTTCCTCCTCATCCTGACTAGCTTGTCTTGTCCTTAGGACCCACATGCAGGACCTGAAGGACGTCACCAACAACGTCCACTATGAGAACTACCGCAGTAAGAAGCTGGCGGCCCTCACCTGTAAGGTGGACGCCTCCAAGTCCAAGGGACAGCTCACCAAGTACGTCACGACACTCCTCTCCTGGTCATGAAAGGGAACTCCTTGCTCTAGATCAGTGGTTCTCAAACTGGGAGGCGCGCCCCTCTAGTGGGGCGCAGTGGTACTACAGGCGGAAATGCAGAAAGACCTTTATTGAGAACTTCAAAGTACAGGGACATAAAACTCATTAAGTACATGTTGAGATGCCTCAACCTTCGTGTGCATGTGTGCGTTACGCTGCGCATGACGCGCTGATTCTTGGTGGTTTGCCAAAAAACTATCTACGTGCGATCGGCTTTTCTGCTGTTGCCCTTCAAAACAAAAGCTCAACATTGAGCATGAATTGAGATGGACCGTATAAATCCCTTTTTTTTTAAAGATTTGTAGTGGAAAGCCAGTTAATTACAGCCATAAATACTAATAACACTTCACACACATATCTGCACTAACTTAGTTTTTCATAAGTTGCACTTACTGTTATTATCTTGAAAAGATACCAAGGTTAATTGCAGCCACAATAAGCTATTTATTTGCTTTGTTGCACATATATAACTGTATTTTCATTGTTGTAACAAAGTGATTGCACATTTGGTTAACCTGGAAGTGATTGCATTTTTCTTCTATTATTTAAAAAAGCACAGATGGAGGACTTGTAGAAACATATTTAAATAAACAGTCAGCATGGACCATTCTGTTGGTGGAGGGGGGTGAACATTGTTCTTCCTCCAAAGTGGAGCGCAACAGAACAAGTTTAAGAACCACTGCTTTAGATTAAAAAACTGCTTTCCTTTAGCTCTGAAGTTCTATGAAACTAACCGTGTTGTCCACAGGAGTCCCCTGGCCCAAATGGAGGAGGAGCGCCGGGAGCACATGATGAAGATGAAGAAGATGGAGGCCGAGATGGAACAGGTCTTTGACATGAAGGTCAAAGAGAAGAAGCAGAAGCTGAAGGACTCGGAGGCCGAGGTGGGTTTGAGGATGAGAAGTGGTGGAAATATGTTGCACTCATGTGTTTTCATTGCCTCCATTAATGTGCAACATGATGCAATTAATGATCCTCTAAAAGGCCAAACCCAAGACTTCCTGTTGAGTTCTGGTCCAATGAAAGTGAGACAACTTATTTGCTGGTTACATTTAAAAATGCACACACACACAACGGCAGAGAAGTTTCCACAGCAATAAATAACATCTTTAGCCCAGTGAAGCTGCAGCCTCCAGATCTGAAGAGCAAGAACTTTGTACCACAACCAAAACCACGAGAGGTGGAGGAGCCCCAAGTTAGAGAGTAAAGAAAGACAAAGATAAAATAATGAACGTGAGATGTTTAGGGTCGACACGCACCCCGACACTGACTCCGTCTGACCTTTTGACCCTCAGCTGGAGCGCCGCCACGAGCAGATGAAGAGGAACATGGAGGCGCAGTACAAGGAGCTGGAGGAGAGGAGGCGTGTCCACGAGGACGAGAAGGCCAACTGGGAGGCTCAGCAGAGAGTCCTGGAGCAGCAGAGGCTGGACGCCTCCAAGTCAGTAACTCTCACTCACTGGCCGCCTGCTTCCTGCTCACTAGCCGCCTGCTTCCTGCCCACTGGCCGCCTGCTTCCTGTTCACTAGCCGCCTGCTTCCTGCCCACTGGCCGCCTGCTTCCTGTTCACTAGCCGCCTGCTTCCTGTTCACTAGCCGCCTGCTTCCTGCTCACTAGCCGCCTGCTTCCTGCCCACTGGCCGCCTGCTTCCTGCCCACTGGCCGCCTGCTTCCTGCTCACTAGCCGCCTGCTTCCTGCCCACTGGCCGCCTGCTTCCTGCCCACTGGCCGCCTGTTTCCTGCTCAGTAGCCGCCTGTTTCCTGTTCACTAGCTTCCTGTTCACTAGCCGCCTGTTTCCTGCTCACTAGCCGCCTGTTTCCTGCTCACTGGCCGCCTGTTTCCTGCTCACTGGCCGCCTGTTTCCTGCTCACTCGCCGCCTGTTTCCTGCTCACTGGCCGCCTGTTTCCTGTTCACTAGCCGCCTGTTTCCTGCTCACTAGCTGCCTGTTTCCTGCTCACTAGCGGCCTGTTTCCTGCTCACTGGCCACCTGTTTACTGCTCACTAGCCGCCTGTTTCCTGCTCACTAGCCACCTGTTTCCTGCTCACTAGCTTCCTGTTCACTAGCTGCCTGTTTCCTGCTCACGAGCCGCCTGTTTCCTGTTCACTTGTCGTCTGTTTCCTGCTCACTAGCCGCCTGTTTCCTGTTCACTAGCTTCCTGTTCACTAGCCGCCTGTTTCCTGCTCACTAGCCGCCTGTTTCCTGCTCACTGGCCGCCTGTTTCCTGCTCACTAGCCGCCTGTTTCCTGTTCACTAGCTTCCTGTTCACTAGCCGCCTGTTTCCTGCTCACTGGCCGCCTGTTTCCTGCTCACTAGCCGCCTGTTTCCTGTTCACTAGCTTCCTGTTCACTAGCCACCTGTTTCCTGCTCACTAGCCGCCTGTTTCCTGCTCACTGGCCGCCTGTTTCCTGCTCACTAGCTTCCTGCTTCCTGTTCACTATCCTCCTGTTTCCTGTTCACTAGCTTCCTGCTTCCTGTTCACTAGCCTCCTGTTTCCTGTTCACTAGCTACCTGCTTCCTGTTCACTAGCCTCCTGTTTCCTGTTCACTAGCTTCCTGCTTCCTGTTCACTAGCCTCCTGTTTCCTGTTCACTAGCTACCTGCTTCCTGTTCACTGGCCGCCTGTTTCCTGTCCACTAGCCGTCTGTTTCCTGCTCACTAGCTGCCTGTTTCCTGCTCACTGGCCACCTGTTTCCTGCTCACTAGCCGCCTGTTTCCTGCTCACTAGCCGCCTGTTTCCTGCTCACTAGCCTCCTGTTTCCTGCTCACTAGCTGCCTGTTTCCTGTTCACTAGCCGCCTGTTTCCTGTTCACTAGCCGTCTGTTTCCTGCTCACTAGCCGCCTGCTTCCTGTTCACTAGCCTCCTGTTTCCTGTTCACTAGCTTCCTGCTTCCTGTTCACTAACCGCCTGTTTCCTGCTCACTAGCCGCCTGTTTCCTGCTCACTAGCCGCCTGTTTCCTGTTCACTAGCCGCCTGTTTCCTGCTCACTAGCCGCCTGTTTCCTGCTCACTAGCCGCCTGTTTCCTGTTCACTAGCTTCCTGTTCACTAGCCGCCTGTTTCCTGCTCACTAGCCGCCTGTTTCCTGCTCACTAGCCGCCTGTTTCCTGTTCACTAGCCGCCTGTTTCCTGCTCACTAGCCGCCTGTTTCCTGCTCACTGGCCGCCTGTTTCCTGCTCACTGGCCGCCTGTTTCCTGCTCACTCGCCGCCTGTTTCCTGCTCACTGGCCGCCTGTTTCCTGCTCACTGGCCGCCTGTTTCCTGCTCACTAGCCGCCTGTTTCCTGTTCACTAGCTTCCTGTTCACTAGCCGCCTGTTTCCTGCTCACTAGCCGCCTGTTTCCTGCTCACTGGCCGCCTGTTTCCTGCTCACTGGCCGCCTGTTTCCTGCTCACTCGCCGCCTGTTTCCTGCTCACTGGCCGCCTGTTTCCTGTTCACTAGCCGCCTGTTTCCTGCTCACTAGCTGCCTGTTTCCTGCTCACTAGCGGCCTGTTTCCTGCTCACTGGCCACCTGTTTACTGCTCACTAGCCGCCTGTTTCCTGCTCACTAGCCACCTGTTTCCTGCTCACTAGCTTCCTGTTCACTAGCTGCCTGTTTCCTGCTCACGAGCCGCCTGTTTCCTGTTCACTTGTCGTCTGTTTCCTGCTCACTAGCCGCCTGTTTCCTGTTCACTAGCTTCCTGTTCACTAGCCGCCTGTTTCCTGCTCACTAGCCGCCTGTTTCCTGCTCACTGGCCGCCTGTTTCCTGCTCACTAGCCGCCTGTTTCCTGTTCACTAGCTTCCTGTTCACTAGCCGCCTGTTTCCTGCTCACTGGCCGCCTGTTTCCTGCTCACTAGCCGCCTGTTTCCTGTTCACTAGCTTCCTGTTCACTAGCCACCTGTTTCCTGCTCACTAGCCGCCTGTTTCCTGCTCACTAGCTTCCTGCTTCCTGTTCACTATCCTCCTGTTTCCTGTTCACTAGCTTCCTGCTTCCTGTTCACTAGCCTCCTGTTTCCTGTTCACTAGCTACCTGCTTCCTGTTCACTAGCCTCCTGTTTCCTGTTCACTAGCTTCCTGCTTCCTGTTCACTAGCCTCCTGTTTCCTGTTCACTAGCTACCTGCTTCCTGTTCACTGGCCGCCTGTTTCCTGTTCACTTGTCGTCTGTTTCCTGCTCACTAGCCGCCTGTTTCCTGTTCACTAGCTTCCTGTTCACTAGCCGCCTGTTTCCTGCTCACTGGCCACCTGTTTCCTGTTCACTAGCCGCCTGTTTCCTGCTCACTGGCCGCCTGTTTCCTGTTCACTAGCCGCCTGTTTCCTGTTCACTGGCCGCCTGTTTCCTGCTCACTGGCCGCCTGTTTCCTGTTCACTAGCCTCCTGTTTCCTGCTCACTGGCCGCCTGTTTCCTGTTCACTAGCCGTCTGTTTCCTGCTCACTGGCCGCCTGTTTCCTGTTCACTAGCCGCCTGTTTCCTGCTCACTGGCCGCCTGTTTCCTGTTTACTAGCCGCCTGTTTCCTGCTCACTAGCTGCCTGTTTCCTGCTCACTGGCCGCCTGTTTCCTGCTCACTAGCCGCCTGTTTCCTGTTCACTAGCCGCCTGTTTCCTGCTCACTAGCTGCCTGTTTCCTGCTCACTAGCCGTCTGTTTCCTGCTCACTAGCTGCCTGTTTCCTGTTCACTAGCCTCCTGTTTCCTGCTCACTAGCCGTCTGTTTCCTGCTCACTAGCTGCCTGTTTCCTGTTCACTAGCCGCCTGTTTCCTGCTCACTAGCCGCCTGTTTCCTGTTCACTAGCCGTCTGTTTCCTGCTCACTAGCTTCCTGCTTCCTGTTCACTATCCTCCTGTTTCCTGTTCACTAGCTTCCTGCTTCCTGTTCACTAGCCTCCTGTTTCCTGTTCACTAGCTACCTGCTTCCTGCTCACTGGCCGCCTGTTTCCTGCTCACTGGCCGCCTGTTTCCTGCTCACTGGCCCCCTGTTTCCTGTTCACTTGTCGTCTGTTTCCTGCTCACTAGCCGCCTGTTTCCTGTTCACTAGCCGCCTGTTTCCTGTTCACTAGCTTCCTGTTCACTAGCCGCCTGTTTCCTGCTCACTGGCCGCCTGTTTCCTGTTCACTAGCCGCCTGTTTCCTGCTCACTGGCCGCCTGTTTCCTGTTCACTAGCCGCCTGTTTCCTGCTCACTAGCTGCCTGTTTCCTGCTCACTGGCCGCCTGTTTCCTGCTCACTAGCCGCCTGTTTCCTGTTCACTAGCCGCCTGTTTCCTGCTCACTAGCTGCCTGTTTCCTGCTCACTGGCCGCCTGTTTCCTGCTCACTAGCCGCCTGTTTCCTGTTCACTAGCCTCCTGTTTCCTGCTCACTAGCCGTCTGTTTCCTGCTCACTAGCCGCCTGTTTCCTGCTCACTAGCCACCTGTTTCCTGTTCACTAGCCGTCTGTTTCCTGCTCACTAGCTTCCTGCTTCCTGTTCACTATCCTCCTGTTTCCTGTTCACTAGCTTCCTGCTTCCTGTTCACTAGCCTCCTGTTTCCTGTTCACTAGCTACCTGCTTCCTGTTCACTAGCCTCCTGTTTCCTGTTCACTAGCTACCTGCTTCCTGTTCACTAGCCGCCTGTTTCCTGTTCACTAGCTTCCTGCTTCCTGTTCACTAGCCTCCTGTTTCCTGTTCACTAGCCGTCTGTTTCCTGCTCACTAGCTTCCTGCTTCCTGTTCACTAGCCGCCTGTTTCCTGTTCACTAGCTTCCTGCTTCCTGTTCACTAGCCTCCTGTTTCCTGCTCACTAGCCTCCTGTTTCCTGTTCACTAGCTTCCTGCTTCCTGTTCACTAGCCGCCTGTTTCCTGTTCACTAGCTTCCTGTTCACTAGCCTCCTGTTTCCTGCTCACTAGCCTCCTGTTTCCTGTTCACTAGCTTCCTGCTTCCTGTTCACTAGCCTCCTGTTTCCTGTTCACTAGCTACCTGCTTCCTGTTCACTAGCTTCCTGCATCCTGTTCACTAGCCTCCTGTTTCCTGCTCACTAGCCGTCTGTTTCCTGCTCACTAGCTTCCTGCTTCCTGTTCACTATCCTCCTGTTTCCTGTTCACTAGCTTCCTGCTTCCTGTTCACTAGCCTCCTGTTTCCTGTTCACTAGCTTCCTGCTTCCTGTTCACTAGCTGTGCACACGCGTGTAGAAACGGGCCGTGTCTAATTCTGACCTCTACCTGGAAAGAGAAGAGATCTTAGAAGACGGCCAACAGAATAAAACACACCGTGTCTCTGGTTTGTCTGCAGGACGATGGAGAAGAACAAGAAGAAAGGGAAGATCTTCTGAAGCAGCTTCACCTCCTTCCTCCACACTATAAATATCTCTCTTCAAGCCCCTCTGAAGTTTACATTTACTGTGGTGACATAAGGTGAAATGGAACAGTCTCATTCCTCCGTGTGACAACGAACACGCACCACACACACACACACATGCCAACGAGTACACGTTCTCAGGACCGCTCGGTTATTATAAATATATTTTCTCTTTTATGTTCAGAATAAGTGATAAAGTTTTTCTTTTTTCCTTGAGATGCTTGTGAACCTCTTCCAATAACACCACGCTGGACAGAAGTTCAGCTGGACAGACGTTCAGCTGGACAGACGTTCAGCTGGACAGACGTTCAGCTGGACTTTTTTGTAATATTTTAATTTTTTTGAAATGTGTATCCTGTTTACTGCTTCCCTTCTTTGTTCTCTAACTGTACATTATTAATATTAAATTTGACATGTTATCCTTTCACTCCAAACGCGTCTCTGTTCAGCACACAAGAGTCATTTAGAATCATGGGGATTTATCAAATATGTATTGATAAGCCTTATGAACTCCATCATGACTCATATTCCTCCTTATGAACTCCATGACTCATATTCCTCCTTATGAACTCCATCATGACTCATATTCCTCCTTATGAACTCCATGACTCATATTCCTCCTTATGAACTCCATCATGACTCATATTCCTCCTTATGAACTCCATGACTCATATTCCTCCTTATGAACTCCATGACTCATATTCCTCCTTATGAACTCCATCATGACTCATATTCCTCCTTATGAACTCCATCATGACTCATATTCCTCTTTATGAACTCCATCATGACTCATATTCTTCCTTATGAACTCCATCATGACTCATATTCCTCCTTATGAACTCCATCATGACTCATATTCCTCCTTATGAACTCCATGACTCATATTCCTCCTTATGAACTCCATGACTCATATTCCTCCTTATGAACTCCATCATGACTCATATTCCTCTTTATGAACTCCATCATGACTCATATTCTTCCTTATGAACTCCATGACTCATATTCCTCCTTATGAACTCCACCATGACTCATATTCCTCCTTATGAACTCCATCATGACTCATATTCCTCCTTATGAACTCCATGACTCATATTCCTCCTTATGAACTCCACCATGACTCATATTCCTCCTTATGAACTCCATCATGACTCATATTCCTCTTTATGAACTCCATCATGACTCATATTCCTCCTTATGAACTCCACCATGACTCATATTCCTCCTTATGAACTCCATCATGACTCATATTCCTCCTTATGAACTCCATCATGACTCATATTCCTCCTTATGAACTCCATCATGACTCATATTCCTCCTTATGAACTCCACCATGACTCATATTCCTCCTTATGAACTCCACCATGACTCATATTCCTCCTTATGAACTCCATCATGACTCATATTCCTCTTTATGAACTCCATCATGACTCATATTCCTCCTTATGAACTCCACCATGACTCATATTCCTCCTTATGAACTCCATCATGACTCATATTCCTCTTTATGAACTCCATCATGACTCATATTCCTCCTTATGAACTCCACCATGACTCATATTCCTCCTTATGAACTCCATCATGACTCATATTCCTCCTTATGAACTCCATCATGACTCATATTCCTCCTTATGAACTCCATCATGACTCATATTCCTCATTATGAGGCTGGGGGAAGTCCCGGTGCTGTGGAAGACGTCGTGCCTGGTCCCTGTCCCAAAGAAGTCAGCACCATCTGGCCTCAACGACTACCGACCGGTCGCCCTCACCTCCCATGTGATGAAGGTGCTGGAGGCTGGTCTTGGCCCACCTCCGGCCGCAGGTGAAATCGTCGTTGGACCCTCTGCAATTTGCTTACCAGCCTCATGTGGGAGTGGACGACGCCATCATCTACCTGCTGCAACGAGCTCAGTCGCACCTGGATGGAACCGGTGTCTCTGTGAGAGTCACTTTCTTTGACTTCTCCAGTGCATTTAACACCATCCAGCCACTGCTGCTGAGTGAGAAGCTGCGGTGGCGGTGTGGACGTCCACCATCTCCTGGATCACTGACTACCTCACAGGCAGACCACAGTTTGTCAGAATGGGCGTGTGCTGTCTGGAACGGTGGTCAGTGATGTTGAGCCCCACAGGGAACTGTTCTGTCTCCTTCCTCTTCACCCTGTACACCAGTGACTTCCAGTACAACACGGAGTCATGCCATCTGCAGAAGTACTCTGATGACTCTGCAGTGGTCGGGTGTATTAGGGATGGACGGGAGGAGGAGTACAGGGCAGTGGTGAGCGACTTTGTAAAGTGGGCGATGAGAACCACCTGCGGCTGAACGTGGCCAAGACCAGAGAGATGGTGGTGGACTTCAGGAACAAGGCATCAGCTCCTCCCCCTCTGAGTGTCCTGGGAGTGGACGTGGACATGGTGGAGGAGGACCAGTACCTGGGCGTCTCCATCGACAGCCGACTGAACTGGAAGGCCAACATCAACGCTGTGTACAAGAAGGGATGAGTCGACTTTTTCCTGAGAAAGCTTCGATCCTTCAACGTGTGCAGCAAGATGCTGGAGTTATTCTACCAGTCGGTTGTGGCCAGTGTGCTGCACTTTGCCATTGTCTGCTGGGGGAGCAGCATCGGAGCCGGTGACACCAGCCGTCTTAACAAACTGGTTAGGAAGGCTGGCTCCATCATCGGCTGCCAGCTGGAGCACCTGGAACAGGTGGTGGAGAGGAGGACGTTGAAGAAACTGGTGTCCATATTGGACCACCCTCTCCACCCTCTCCACCTCCTACAGGGACAGAGGAGTACTTTCTCCAGACGTCTCCTCACGCTCCGCTGCCACAAGGACAGATACAGGAGAACATTCCTGCCGGCTATGAGGCTCTACAACAGATCACCTCTTGCCAGATCATAGTGCAATAACTACAACAATAACTGAATACTTACACTATGTTGATCTGCACTTCACACATCTCATTTGTTTGCACTACACACATACACACACATTTCATTTCATTTGCTCTGCACTCATACACACACTTTGCTTTTTGCACTCTGTCTATATTTAATATTTTTTGTATTTGATCTGTCAGTGTTGTTGTGTGTTGTGTATGCATGTGTGTTGTATATTTATTTACATATATATTTAGTTTTGTATTTTACTTTTATTTTACTTGTATACTTCTATATCTTTCATCCCTGTTTCTTATATTTTGTGTTTTGTTTTTATTCTTGTGTGTTGCTGCTACTGTCACGACAAATTTCCCCTTGGGGATTAATAAAGTATATATCTATCTATCTATCTATGACTCATATTCCTCCTTATGAACTCCATCATGACTCATATTCCTCTTTATGAACTCCATCATGACTCATATTCTTCCTTATGAACTCCATCATGACTCATATTCCTCTTTATGAACTCCATCATGACTCATATTCTTCCTTATGAACTCCACCATGACTCATATTCCTCCTTATGAACTCCATCATGACTCATATTCCTCCTTATGAACTCCATCATGACTCATATTCCTCTTTATGAACTCCATCATGACTCATATTCTTCCTTATGAACTCCACCATGACTCATATTCCTCCTTATGAACTCCATCATGACTCATATTCTTCCTTATGAACTCCATCATGACTCATATTCCTCTTTATGAACTCCATCATGACTCATATTCTTCCTTATGAACTCCACCATGACTCATATTCCTCCTTATGAACTCCATCATGACTCATATTCTTCCTTATGAACTCCATCATGACTCATATTCCTCCTTATGAACTCCATCATGACTCATATTCCTCCTCATGAACTCCATCATGACTCATATTCCTCCTTATGAACTCCATGACTCATATTCCTCCTTATGAACTCCATGACTCATATTCCTCCTTATGAACTCCATCATGACTCATATTCCTCTTTATGAACTCCATCATGACTCATATTCTTCCTTATGAACTCCATGACTCATATTCCTCCTTATGAACTCCACCATGACTCATATTCCTCCTTATGAACTCCATCATGACTCATATTCCTCCTTATGAACATGAATATACAGGTGACCCACCAAAACCTATGAAGTATGTTTCTAACGATGTCCCGTGGCTTGGAGACATGGCTGCCGTGAGCGTTCCATATCAGTGCGCACTCAAAACATTAACACCCTTGAACAGGACGATATTGACAATACAGTACTGCCTCTCGTACCTTATTGCTTAATTATTACTCATGTTCAAGCTTTAGTTTGAGTTTCAATGCTTTTTTATTTGCTTCTGGCTCTCCTGCCTCTTTTATTCTAAGCTTTCTCTAGTTGTTTTACAAATCACCATGATACCTGCAAGATGCACTCTAGTCTTACTTTCCTTTTAGCTTTCATATTTACTTTGAATACTTTATTCATGTATATATATGTTTATATATATTTTTCGTATACATATTTTTTATTATATACATTTCATGTTTTAAATAATCTATATATATTTTAAATATATAAATATAATATATATATTAAATATGTATATTTATTTTTATATGTATATATATATATTTATATTTATAGATATATTTATATTTATATATTATGTATATATCACCATGATACCTGCAAGATGCACTTTAGTCTTACTTTCCTTTTAGCTTTCACATTTACTTTGAATACTTTATTCATGTTAACATGAGCTTACCGTGTGTATGTATTTTTTAAATATTTATATATATATATATATATTAAATATGTATTTATATTTGTTTAATATATATATGTACATATATATATTTATATTTATAGATGTATGTATTTATTTATATATATATATAAACATAAAATTATAAACATGAAATTATAAACATAATAGTATAGCTCTGCATAACTACCTGTTAGTTTCCATATCAGTGCGCACTCAAAATAACTAAACGGAACAGGACAAGACGATACAGTCCTGCCTCTCGTACCGTATTGGATAGTTATTACTCACGTTAAAGCTATACGTCACACCAGTAGACCATCAACGTTACAGCATCACATTGGTATTGTGGTGAATCACGTGGTGCGTGTCTAGTCCAGTGACTACGGTAAAGCTCGACCACCGCGAGCCTCCATGCGCGCGCGGCCTCCTCCAGAGTACTTCCGGTGCTCCGGCTGGATGCGCGTCAGAAGACCCGCGGAAATTCAAAGTAGAAGGAGGAGCCTCACCGGAAGCGTCGCGTCGGTAGCCGCGTTAGCTCGTTTCTGTCAGTTGACCCGCTTCACACGGACTGTCGTCCAACACTGAACTTCAGGTGAGGCGGAACACGACTCCGCGTGTCTTCTGTGTGTAACGGCGGCTGACGTCACCGTGCCGTTCCAAGCTAGGCCAACGCTACGTTAACCCGAGTTGCCTCAAAGGACGATGTTGCTAACCCTACCGTGCTAACGTTAGCTCCTTTAGCGAGATAGTTTTCAAGTTCCTCGAAGACGGACAAGTCGCAAGCTTCACTACTGAAGTGTAACTCGGGTTATTTCAGAGTAACCCGGGTCGTATGTAACGTTAGCTGACAAGTTAGCACGATTGCTAGCAGTGAGCTGAACGCTTTCCCGCAGGGTGTTGTAACGTTCCGCTTCATCTGTGCTAATGCTGCTTTTTTATTCCACATAACAGCTCGTGTTTCCTCTGTCTGCCCATCACAGTGACCTAGTTAGGTTCGTGACATTAGGAGGAAGAAGGTGTTTGAGAGGAGTGCATGCTAAACTAGAACGGGCCCTCGGTGGAGCGCATACCTTCGCATATCACAAGACTGGGCATTGAGTTATGAACATGTTGGCATTAGTTGCATGACAATTGGATACAAATTGACCGTGCTATGGTAAAAAGAAGATTTTGAACTTTTAATGACCTTGACCTTTGACCCGATCGATCCCAAAATCTAATCAAATGGTCCCCGGATAATAACCAATCATCCCACCAAATGTCATGCGATTCGGTTTAATACTTTTTGACTTAAGCGAATAAAACGCATACAAATACTTTTCAATGCGAAGGTAATAAACTGCCATAGCTTATTGGTATTGTGCTTAAATATCAGCTGACACGTTCACACACACACACACACACACAGTCCCTAATGTCCTGTGTGCAGCTCGGCATGGAGGTCGGAGAGGAAAACGATGCCAACCTCAACTTGAAGAGGCCGAGGGCGCCTCCGTCTGATTGTGAAGACGACGCCCTCTCCCCGTCAGGTGTGTTGCTGCCTGTCGGATCGGCTTCAGAGCGGGGCGCTAACGCGGCGCCTGTTGAGCACGGGTTCACAGACGCACCTTTCTCATCGTCACGGCAGCCTTTGCACTCATATTTGTCACTTTCTGATGTCTCAGAAGGGAACAATGGCCAGAAGCGGCGCCGTCTGGAAGCCGCCGGTCGGGAGAACCGCAGTCCGAAACCGTCGTCGTCTGGACGCCTGGCTGAGCTCGACGCGAAGCCGGACACGCCGATGGTTCCCTCGGTCCGGTCCAGAGTCCAGCAGCTCACCCAGAGGCGAGAGGGTAATCCCACCTTCCCTGTTCTCCACCCGGGTGGACTTTAGAAACACCTTCAGCGGGACGCGATTCAACAGGCGGCAGAAACGGCCCCAGCTGGATCACCTGCATTCACAATGTGAACTCCGGTGAAGGAGCTGAGCTCTGTGTGGATCCAGGGAGTTGGATAGATGCTGTGGCTCGTTGTTTCAGGGGGAGCCCCTCTGGCCCAGCGGTGCCTCTCGGATCCTGGGACCAACAGCCAATCACTCATGCTCCATCAAAAGGGCCTGAGAGGGCAGATCCTGGGTGAGGACGCACACACGCACACACACACACACACTCAAACCACTCTGAGAATCACAGACTGGTTTATTTTCTGTTTTTAAACAGACGTTGAGACGATAGATGGAAGTCAATGTGATAAACTATCAAAGGCAAAGCCTGACTTGGTCTCTGGCCTTCAGCTCAAGCCGACAGTGTCTAGAGCGTCTGGGGGTTGCCGGTTTGACTCCAGCTCAGTCGGTGAAAGGCGTGGGGTTAGGCTCACGTCATTGTGACTCAGGCGTTTAGACATGTTCACGTTTCTAGAACAAATCGACGCAGCTTTTCTTTGGCGTGTTGCTTCCATTTTGTTGTTATTCCAATCTCTCAATCTATTTATGTTTTGAAAGTGAACCTCTGTCTTCCTCCCAGGTCGGGGAGAATTCCATCAGCGCATGGAGCGCTTTAAAGTGCCCGTCTTCTCTGCTGGTCCCGCCCCGAGCCCCGCCAGCGCCTCCCCGAGGACCCGCTCCGACGCCGTGTCGGCCATTCAGCAGAAACTCCACGGCACCCCGGCTCCGAGCGCCAAGCTGGCGTCTCGCATCCGTCAGGTTGGTCCTGAGCCTTTAAACTTATTATCAGCAGCACCGAAAACACCTGGACGCCATTCTGCCCCTCTTGTGCTCCGATGAACAAATAGTCAAAAAACGCTGCACGTTATTTACTCTCGTGGAATATTTGTAATAAGAACTTAATGTCTGTCGTGGTTTAACTTCTCAGGAACGGGAAGAGGAGTTGAGCCACTTGCCCTTCCAGCCAATCAGTGAGAACGCCTGGCTGAAGAGGAGCAGCTCCGATTCCGCCTTATCTCTGGTGGGTTTGTGATCTTGTAGCCGCACCTGTCTCATATATAGAGATATAAATATATGTATAATTTATATATATTTTTTTATATATATGTATTTTTATATTTATTTATATATATATATTTTTATATACATAAATATTTATATATTTATTTATACTTAGATATTTATTAAAGTAGATGGGGTTGAATTGGCTCATAGAAATGGACAATAACAAAATATACGATCACTCACTTCTTTAACTGTTTTCAGTGTTTCTCTGGTGATGCATTAGAAGTCTCGTGTCTGATTAATAGGCAGTTTAGGACTTGGATTACCATGAAGTGATATCTAAATGGTTATTGCATTTGCCCGCAGTTTATTCAGCACAGTCGCAGTTTGAGGTTGTTGTTACACTCCAGTCTATGTAAACGTTAGCAGGGATGGAGCCACTGTGGCCCCTCGGCTGCCTCCGCCTCGGTCCCTAGACCCAGAGGCAGAGTCCCCTGGCCCCCCGTGCAGCTCTGGGACGTGAGTGTGACCAAACAAACCGTCTCTCGTCACTCTGGAGACGTACGGACACAACCTGGGCACTGTGGGTCGTGTGAGGTTTGAATCCATCAGCCACCACTTCTGATGGTCCACTTGCCCGTTTCCATGGCTCCAGGTGTCTCTGCGGGGGAGGGGAGTTCACGTCTTCAATGCCGCACCTCTTTAAGTCTGGTGTTGTTTTTGGCAAAGTGGCTGTTCACAGTGTTTCACATCACCAGCATGTCAACGTGAACCAGCAGGACACGGTTGAGTCTTGCATGTAACGTGTTTATCCCTGTAGACTTCCTGAGGGAACCGACTACGTGTGTGTGTGTGTTTATATATTTCCCTGGTGTTTTCCAGCAGATCGACGGTGACGCGGAGATGAAAGACGGCAGCTTCACTGATGCTGCGTCTCCATCGTGTGCAGAGAGTCGGTCTTCAGATGGGACCGGTGAGACTTTCCCTCATTATCCAACACATTGAGATACGAGCGTGTTGAGGATGTCCTGAAGTGACTTGAAGACCTCGTGGCCCCATCAACATGCGTCCAGCCCTTGTGTGGTCCATTCCCCTCTGAGACGTTGATATGACACAACTCCACACTGATCCTCATTAAACTCAGGCTCTTAAACTGGAGCTCCACAACTTCTACAAAACATCTGCTCAATACATTTATATAAATATATATTTATTAGAGATGCACCGATCAGGTTTTTTGGTGCCGATCACTGAAATCAGTATCTGCCGATCCGATAATACCGATCACCGATCACGGTGTCGATTGAAGCATTCTATTTATTGTGTAGCATTATTGCTATGAGGACTATGAGGAAATACATATATAAAGCATCTCAAACATTAAAGAAATTACAGATTTCTTTAAACATTTAGGACTTTTACTTTGAAAAATGTCCTGATTGATTGCTATTGTAGGGGATTTCAGATATGTATGGAACACATCTGCATTATTCATTTCCTGGAACTCTTGGGGAAATCTATATACAGGACTTTTCTTAACATACAAAAGTCTGACTTATTTTTATAAACTCTTCCTTGGTCCAGTAAAAATGTTTTAATGTTAGCATAATTTAAGCTAAATCTCAAACTATCTATAAAGATACAAAATCAGTTCATTGTTTACTTTTATATGCTGGTGTATGATTTGTCGACATCTTATTTTGAAAAACGGATGTTGTTTCACGTGGTTCTTTTCGCTAACTTTATCAAAACCCTCGCGCGCTCCCGATCGAATGTGTTTACCGTGAGCATCAGTCTATAGGGGCAGACATGTGAGAGTCGGCTGAGTCGACCCAGAGATTCAACTCGGGGGACGGGGACGCCGCTCGGTGGTGAGGATCCCCTCTGACCTCTCACTCTGCGGCCCTCGCCGGGCGCATCGTCTCCGTTGCGATGCCCGGCGATTGAAACGTCTCCGATAGTTTTTCTCGCAGATGTTACGTCATCTGATCGGCGGTTTTGAGAACGCCGAACAAAACCGATAATGGGAATATCGGCCGATATGGATCGGCGCCGATCAGATCGTTGCATCCCTAATATGTATGTATATATATATAATGTATGTATTTATACATATATATATGTGTGTGTGTACCTACCTGCTCTGATCCAGCATTACGCTCAGGCTCGTGTTAAGATGTGAGACGACTGTTCCAACAGGTCAAAGGGCTCCCAGTGACCCTGAAGCTCTCGTAGAGTTGAACGCTGGAAGGAAGGAGCAAAGTCCTCACCGAGGTGATGAAGTCAGGAAGGAGGAAGGGAATGAGGAAAGGCAGCCAGGGACCCAGCGACCACAGGCCGTCTTGAAGTTGTCGTTCAGTGAGGATCAGAGTTTTTCCAAAGCACCTTTCAGTGACGACCAGAACATGTCGGAGCTGACTACAGGTGACGAGCAGAGCCTGCTCGAATCCACTCTGGAAGGGGAGGCCGCTGAGGTCTCCACAGTAACCGGAGAGGAGAGAGAGGGTTCCTCATACAGCGAGGGGGGGGGCGAACCTTCAACAGATGAGGAGTTGCGGGCGTGGAGATATCCTCGAGGCGAGGAAGACTCTATCGTAGCTGGAGAGCAGGAGGACGAAGACGAGTGTATTAAACGGGAGGAAGGAGAGGGGGACTCCTCCAGAGGCCGTGTGGTCGGCCACAGTCAACCCGCTGGCGTCCAGGATGAGGACGTCTTTGAGACGGCTTCTGAAACACAAGAGGACCGGCCTAGAGAGCCCCGTGGAGGACTTCCTCCGGGAGCAGGAGCTGCTGGTGAGTTCACCATGACGCCAAACCAGGAGGACCAGAGGCGTAGCCGGGAGGAGGACGAGTGTCACCCCTCTGATGAGGTCCAGAGCGGAGGTGAAGAAGAAGAGGACATGGAAGTCCAGTCAGACGGAAGTGGCCGTGAGAAACAAGCGGAGGCATCTGATGGAGCGCCGAGTTCCAGGGAGGTGTCGGACCACCTTCTGGAGGCCGAGCCAGATGCAGTAGACGAGAGCAGGGCGGGTGGAGACGAGAGCAGGGCGGGTGGAGACGAGAGCAGGGCGGGTGGAGACGAGAGCAGGGCGGGTGGAGACGAGAGCAGGGCGGGTGGAGACGGGCCGAGGGAAGGAGCTCGCGGGGCGGAGGGAGGAGAGCGCTCGAAGAGAGTCTCCTTCGTCCTGCAGCCCGAGCTCATGGAGGACTCCGCCCGGGCCGAGGCCGACGCCTCCATGGAGGCCAAGACCAGCGTGTCAGGTGAGACCGGCAGGGAGGTGGAGCACAGGGTGGAGCACAGGGTGGAGCACAGGGTGGTACCGGGCTACTGGACTCACCGGGGGTGAGAGGGTCACACCTGCACAGGAGTTATGTAGAGACAGATGCTCACAGCTGGTGGTCCCAGGTAGAGGGAGTCGACACCTGAACCCTGAGCCCCTCTGACTGCTTCCTGTTCGCCCCTCTGACTGCTTCCTGTTCGCCCCTCTGACTGCTTCCTGTTCGCCCCTCAGACTGCTTCCTGTTCGCCCCTCAGACTGCTTCCTGTTCGCCCCTCAGACTGCTTCCTGTTCGCCCCTCAGACTGCTTCCTGTTGGCCCTCTGACTGCTTCCTGTTCGCCCCTCAGACTGCTTCCTGTTCGCCCCTCAGACTGCTTCCTGTTCGCCCCTCAGACTGCTTCCTGTTCGCCCCTCAGACTGCTTCCTCTTCGTCCCTCTGACTGCTTCCTCTTCGTCCCTCAGACTGCTTCCTGTTCGCCCCTCAGACTGCTTCCTGTTCGCCCCTCAGACTGCTTCCTGTTCGCCCCTCAGACTGCTTCCTGTTCGCCCCTCAGACTGCTTCCTGTTCGCCCCTCAGACTGCTTCCTGTTCGCCCCTCAGACTGCTTCCTGTTGGCCCTCTGACTGCTTCCTGTTCGCCCCTCAGACTGCTTCCTGTTCGCCCCTCAGACTGCTTCCTGTTCGCCCCTCAGACTGCTTCCTGTTCGCCCCTCAGACTGCTTCCTGTTCGCCCCTCAGACTGCTTCCTCTTCGTCCCTCTGACTGCTTCCTCTTCGTCCCTCAGACTGCTTCCTGTTCGCCCCTCAGACTGCTTCCTGTTCGCCCCTCAGACTGCTTCCTGTTCGCCCCTCAGACTGCTTCCTGTTCGCCCCTCAGACTGCTTCCTGTTCGCCCCTCAGACTGCTTCCTCTTTGTCCCTCTGACTGCTCCCTGTTCGCCCCTCTGACTGCTCCCTGTTCGCCCCTCTGACTGCTTCCTGTTCGTCCCTCTGACTGCTTCCTGTTCGCCCCTCTGACTGCTTCCTGTTCGCCCCTCTGACTGCTTCCTGTTCGCCCCTCAGACTGCTTCCTGTTCGCCCCTCAGACTGCTTCCTGTTCGCCCCTCAGACTGCTTCCTGTTCGCCCCTCAGACTGCTTCCTGTTCGCCCCTCAGACTGCTTCCTGTTCGCCCCTCAGACTGCTTCCTCTTCGTCCTCTGACTGCTCCCTGTTCGCCCCTCTGACTGCTTCCTGTTCGCCCCTCTGACTGCTTCCTGTTCGTCCCTCTGACTGCTTCCTGTTCGCCCCTCTGACTGCTTCCTGTTCGCCCCTCTGACTGCTTCCTGTTCGTCCCTCAGACTGCTTCCTGTTCGCCCCTCTGAATGCTTCCTGTTCGTCCCTCTGACTGCTTCCTGTTCGCCCCTCAGACTGCTTCCTGTTCGCCCCTCAGACTGCTTCCTCTTCGTCCCTCTGACTGCTCCCTGTTCGCCCCTCTGACTGCTTCCTGTTCGCCCCTCTGACTGCTTCCTGTTCGCCCCTCTGACTGCTTCCTGTTCGTCCCTCTGACTGCTTCCTGTTCGTCCCTCTGACTGCTTCCTGTTCGTCCCTCTGACTGCTTCCTGTTCGCCCCTCTGACTGCTTCCTGTTCGCCCCTCAGACTGCTTCCTGTTCGCCCCTCAGACTGCTTCCTGTTCGCCCCTCAGACTGCTTCCTGTTGGCCCTCTGACTGCTTCCTGTTCGCCCCTCAGACTGCTTCCTCTTCGTCCCTCTGACTGCTCCCTGTTCGCCCCTCAGACTGCTTCCTGTTCGCCCCTCAGACTGCTTCCTGTTCGCCCCTCAGACTGCTTCCTGTTCGCCCCTCAGACTGCTTCCTGTTCGCCCCTCAGACTGCTTCCTGTTCGCCTCAGACTGCTTCCTGTTCGCCTCAGACTGCTTCCTGTTCGCCTCAGACTGCTTCCTCTTCGTCCCTCTGACTGCTCCCTGTTCGCCTCTGACTGCTTCCTGTTCGCCTCAGACTGCTTCCTGTTCGCCCCTCAGTCTGCTTCCTCTTCGTCCCTCTGTCTGCTCCCTGTTCGCCCCTCAGACTGCTTCCTGCTCGCCCCTCAGGCTGCTTCCTGTTCGCCCCTCAGACTGCTTCCTGTTCGCCCCTCAGACTGCTTCCTCTTCGTCCCTCTGACTGCTCCCTGTTCGCCCCTCTGACTGCTTCCTGTTCGTCCCTCTGACTGCTTCCTGTTCGCCCCTCTGACTGCTTCCTGTTCGCCCCTCTGACTGCTTCCTGTTCGCCCCTCTGACTGCTTCCTGTTCGTCCCTCAGACTGCTTCCTGTTCGCCCCTCTGAATGCTTCCTGTTCGTCCCTCTGACTGCTTCCTGTTCGTCCCTCTGACTGCTTCCTGTTCGCCCCTCTGACTGCTTCCTGTTCGCCCCTCTGACTGCTTCCTGTTCGCCCCTCAGACTGCTTCCTGTTCGCCCCTCAGACTGCTTCCTGTTCGCCCCTCAGACTGCTTCCTCTTCGTCCCTCTGACTGCTTCCTGTTCGCCCCTCTGACTGCTTCCTGTTCGCCCCTCAGACTGCTTCCTGTTCGCCCCTCAGACTGCTTCCTGTTCGCCCCTCTGACTGCTTCCTGTTCGCCCCTCAGACTGCTTCCTGTTCGCCCCTCAGACTGCTTCCTGTTCGCCCCTCAGACTGCTTCCTCTTCGTCCCTCTGACTGCTCCCTGTTCGCCCCTCAGACTGCTTCCTGTTCGCCCCTCAGACTGCTTCCTGTTCGCCCCTCAGACTGCTTCCTGTTCGCCCCTCAGACTGCTTCCTGTTCGCCCCTCAGACTGCTTCCTCTTCGTCCCTCTGACTGCTCCCTGTTCGCCCCTCTGACTGCTTCCTGTTCGCCCCTCTGACTGCTTCCTGTTCGTCCCTCTGACTGCTTCCTGTTCGCCCCTCTGACTGCTCCCTGTTCGCCCCTCTGACTGCTTCCTGTTCGCCCCTCTGACTGCTTCCTGTTCGTCCCTCTGACTGCTTCCTGTTCGCCCCTCTGACTGCTTCCTGTTCGCCCCTCTGACTGCTTCCTGTTCGCCCCTCTGACTGCTTCCTGTTCGTCCCTCAGACTGCTTCCTGTTCGCCCCTCTGAATGCTTCCTGTTCGTCCCTCTGACTGCTTCCTGTTTGTCCCTCTGACTGCTTCCTGTTCGCCCCTCTGACTGCTTCCTGTTCGCCCCTCTGACTGCTTCCTGTTCGCCCCTCTGACTGCTTCCTGTTCGCCCCTCAGACTGCTTCCTGTTCGCCCCTCTGAATGCTTCCTGTTCGCCCCTCTGACTGCTTCCTGTTCGCCCCTCAGACGGCGAGCTGAGCTCTCACGACGAGACCGACACGGCGGAGATCATCGACCAGATGTTCGATGAGGTTCTGGAATGCGCCGGACGGATGGAGGAGGAGGAGGAGGAGAGGGGGGGCGACGCCGAGGACAGCGACATCGGCGTCTGTCCCGGGGACAAAGACAACAAGATGGACACCGAGAAGAGCGAAGAAGAGGCGGGGTCCAAAGAAGAAGAGCGCGGCGCCAGCGAGAAGCCGCGAGGCGATGGAGACGAGCTGGGCTCCCCCCCCAGCAGGTCCGTGGAGGCCGGGGTCACCCCGATGGTAAGAGGTCATTACAGTATCCGTCCACTAGGGGAGCTCTCTGAGATATTTATCGTTCCGTGTTCCACCGCCAGCGACTGGCGGCGAGCCGGGAGTCCCACCCCCCCTCCCTGCTCCTGACTCCGGAGGAGAGCACCTCTCGGCCTGCAGAGTCTGCTCCTCTATACAGGTGAGAATCCATCTTCTAGCACCAGGTGTCTCCTGCTGCCCAAAGCTACCAATATCTTTACAAGAATATTTTAATCTATGAATGAATCGTATATTATTATCAGTTCTCCTTAATTACTTGTGTGTGTGGTTGGTTGCCAGCGTGGATGCGTATCGCACTCAGAGGCAGACTCACCCGCCCTCCATCCAGAGCGTCACCCCCGGGGTCCAGAGACGAGCGCCAGAGAGGCTCCGCCCCCCCGTCGACCCCAAGGAGACCATCGCGGTGAGACCACGAGGACCTGGTCTGGAGGACCGATGTGGATCTGATGTAGTCCAGTAGAATCACTTCAAAATAAGAGCCTGTGCTCCCTTGTTACTTTCTGCTGGGAGAAGGAGCCTCAGTTAGACCCTCTGGTTGAACTCCAGAGTATTTAAATATATATGAATAAAATAATATATATTTAAATATACATTATATATTTAAATATCCATGAGGCACTTTATGAAACTGAAATACATTTAACCTTCAACAATAATAAATATACTTATTTACAGGATATGAGCAATTATCATAAAATGGCAATAATAAGACTATTAGATAATAATAAGACTATTAGACAATAATAAGACTATAAGACAGTCTACAGATTCAAAGTGTTTTCTTAGATTATTTTTTTTTAAACGGAAAACATAAATCAGATTCAATTTTATTCTTATTTCTTTGTGGTTATTTATTGTTATTACATTTTTTTAAACAACTATTAACAATTATAACTTATTAGTTTTTGTTATTAGAAATTATATTTCTAGATTTCTTTTGGTGTACCTAGTCCAGGCAACAAAGAACAAAATCAAAACGCTTTATTACTATTATTAAGGGACATTACGGGGCGTTGTCGCCCGTCTAGTGATGTCAGCATGTTGCTATGGCGACGTGTTGCCCTTCATTGTGAGTCATCTGTGTGCAGATGATTAACTATAGTGTGTGTCTCTCTGTGTGTGTGTGTGTCTCTGTGTGTGTGTGTCTCTGTGTGTGTGTGGCTCTGTGAGTGTGTGTCTCTGTGTGTGTGTCTCTGTGTGTCTCTGTGTGTGTCTGTGTGTGTGTGTGTCTCTGTGTGTGTGTGTCTCTGTGTGTGTGTGTCTGTGTGTGTGTGTGTGTCTGTGTGTGTGTGTGTCTCTCTGTGTGTGTGTCTCTGTGTGTGTGTATCTGTGTGTGTGTGTCTCTGTGTGTGTGTGTCTCTCTGTGTGTGTGTCTCTGTGTATGTGTGTCTCTCTGTGTGTGTGCAGGCCCTGGGTGAAGAGGCGGTGAAGCTGCAGACGGTGATCAGCCAGACGCTGCAGGCTCTGAGCTGCTGCACCGACAAGGATCACGGGAGGGGCTCTCTGGAGGAGGCGGAGGCCGAGAAGCTGCTGCTGGTCTCCTGTAAGACGAGCCGGCCTCTCGGCGAGCGTCGGCCCGACCGCCATCTCACTCTCCTTGCTTCCCGCCTCCAGGTGAGAAGCGCTCGGCCCTGCTGGCGGAGGTGGCCAGGCTGCAAGAGCGGCGCGGCGCCGAGCCGGCGGAGGAGGACGACGCGGCCCAGCAGCCCTGCAGAGGCACCGTCCGCATCACCGGGATCCAGCTGCCGCTCAAGGTGGAGTTTGTCTGCTCCTCCCACAAGCGCTCAGGTAGGACGCCGCCTCGCGCTCACGCTCGTCTTGAGCCTCGTGCTCGACTCCGGATGACGGCCGCGTGTCCCGCCGCAGGTCGGCCCAGTCACTACTTCTTCGTGCTGATCCGCTACGGGCCGTGCACCATCGTGGCCACGCCGCTGGCCACGGCCGCCGACGCTCAGACCGGAGACACCATCTCCTTCCCGACCTCCGTCACCCTGTAAGCTGCCGTCTCCGCTCCCTCGACGAGCCCTTTGAGTCTAGAGATGAGCGTTTGTTGTTGTTCTGTCTCCTCGCGTCAGGAAAGACGTCCGCTCGTCCTTTGAGATCGACTTGGAGGTCTACAGCCTGGTGAGAGGACGCACGGCACTGGTTTCACACATTCAACTGGGAAAACCAACGAGTCATGCCCCGACAGCACAATTTGTAAAATCCCCAAAGTTTTGTAAAAGTCCTGTAAATGTTGTATTCATAAGTTCATTAACGCTGAGTTTTAAATAATTAACATGCTTTTAAAAGAAAGACTCTCGAAATATAAGCGCTGTACGCTCTTTCATACTCAAACATTTTCCGCGCTGCAAGTGAACGCATCGTAACTGAGAAGACATGAATGTTTATTCTCTCAATCCATGGGGATGACCCCCGTGTTTAACATGTTCTTTGGTCTAGTCCCACGCCTCGGGGAGTACCTGCAGCGTGGACCGGACCACCACCAAGTCCCGGGTGAGCCCAGAGCCCCAGAATGAGCTCAGCAGGTTATCAGTGGTCTAAGTTCTCTGTTGTCTTCACACCTTCAGGTCACGCCCAGGAAGCTCCTGAGCAGCATGACGGTGAGAGTCCAGTCATTCTAACATCATTATAACTCTGTTTCTGTTGCTCACGTCTCACTGGAGCGTCTTCTGCTTTCAGAGATCCAACCACAGTCTGACATGTAAGTCCACTCTGCATTGTGTTCAGTCACTTATTAGAAAACCTTTTGGAATACAAGGAAAGTTGGGACGCACTTGTATGAAGTTTGTTTTCTGTTCCCGTTGCTCTGTGTTTGTCGTGTCCATTGTCTTTCTAGTGTTCTTCTTTCTGTCTGCTTGACGTTCTGCTTCCTGTCTTCTGGTCGTGTCTGTGGAGCATTTTGTAAACGTCGTTTTAATCGGGGTTCCTACGCTCATGGAAAACCTGGACACGTCCTGGAATTTTAAAATTGTTAATTTCTATGTCTGGAAAAGTCCTTAAAAAAATTTACTTCGCAAAAGTCTAGAAAAATGATGTTATATTCATATGTTCAGTTACACAGTTTGATTAAAAGAATAAATATGTGGATACAAATGTATCCTTTTAATCAAACTGTTGTCTCATTCATTTGTATTTAAGGTTTGTACTCATGTAGACACGGAGATTTCACAATGTTTGGTCATGGAATTGTGGTTTAAGGTCCTGGACACCCATGGGGATGAACCTGTTCATTGGTCATGTGATGAACCTGTTCATTGGTCATGAGGATGAACCTGTTCATTGGTCATGAGGATGAACCTGTTCATTGGTCATGTGGATGAACCTGTTCATTGGTCATGAGGATGAACCTGTTCATTGGTCATGTGGATGAACCTGTTCATTGGTCATGAGGATGAACCTGTTCATTGGTCATGAGGATGAACCTGTTCATTGGTCATGAGGATGAACCTGTTCATTGGTCATGAGGATGAACCTGTTCATTGGTCATGTGGATGAACCTGTTCATTGGTCATGTGGATGAACCTGTTCATTGGTCATGTGGATGAACCTGTTCATTGGTCATGAGGATGAACCTGTTCATTGGTCATGTGGATGAACCTGTTCATTGGTCATGTGGATGAACCTGTTCATTGGTCATGTGGATGAACCTGTTCATTGGTCACCATGTGGATGAACCTGTTCATTGGTCATGAGGATGAACCTGTTCATTGGTCATGAGGATGAACCTGTTCATTGGTCATGAGGATGAACCTGTTCATTGGTCATGTGGATGAACCTGTTCATTGATCATGTGGATGAACCTGTTCATTGGTCATGAGGATGAACCTGTTCATTGGTCATGTGGATGAACCTCTTCATTGGTCATGTGGATGAACCCTGTTCATTGGTCATGAGGATGAACCTGTTCATTGGTCATGTGGATGAACCTGTTCATTGGTCATGAGGATGAACCTGTTCATTGGCCATGTGGATGAACCCTGTTCATTGATCATGTGGATGAACCTGTTCATTGGTCATGTGGATGAACCTGTTCATTGGTCATGAGGATGAACCTGTTCATTGGTCATGTGGATGAACCTCTTCATTGGTCATGTGGATGAACCCTGTTCATTGGTCATGAGGATGAACCTGTTCATTGGTCATGTGGATGAACCTGTTCATTGGTCATGTGGATGAACCTGTTCATTGGTCATGTGGATGAACCTGTTCATTGGTCGTGTGGATGAACCTGTTCATGCTCCTCTTCGTCCTCAGCCGGTGCTCCCCCTGCTCTCAACACTCGTCGCTCCAGTAACTTCTTCCTGGTCGGATCCCACAAGATCACCTTGGACTCTCTGGGACTCAGCCGGTTCCCCCTGGATAAGGTACCCGCTGCATTCTGGATCACTGCAGGTCCACACTCTGATCACTAGAGGGCGCTGCTGCTGACGCGTTTTCTAGGGTTAATCGACCAATAGATTCACCCGGAGACTTTCACTGAGATGCATCATCACTGTTCACCCGTTCGCTGCTCCTGTTATTCTGTGTACACACATGGGCTCACTGGTGGTGTAACATGTCTGCCCCCCCCCCTCCTCTTCTCTGTTTTCTACTTCCTCCACTCAGATGAAGCTTGAGGGCAAAATCAGGAGGCTGCTGGGAGATGAGTTTCAGGACAAGGTTTCACCGTTACCCTTTGAAGAAACTAACCGTGTCTCTACCGAACAAACTAACCCTCCATTCAGTTTATTGAGTATAGCCCATTATCACAAATTATAAACTCTCCTCAGAGAGCTTTACGATCTGTACTCATTGACACCCTGACCTTTGACCTCACATCGGATCAGGAACAACTCCCAAAAATGAGAAACATTTCACAAGGAAAAAAGGGAAGAACCCTTCAGGAGACACAGAGGAGGATCCCTCTCCAGGATGGACAGAAGAATAGATGTCACATGACCAAATGAACAATAGATGTCATGTGACCAGAAGGAATCATTAGAGTAACAGATGTAAATTCATCCATAAGGGGAGAGGTGCTCAGTGTATCCTAGAGGAGAGAGGTGCTCAGTGTATCCTAGTGAGAGGTGCTCAGTGTATCCTAGTGAGAGGTGCTCAGTGTAGTATCCTAGAGAGGTGCTCAGTGTATCCTAGAGGAGAGGTGCTCAGTGTATCCTAGAGGAGAGGTGCTCAGTGTATCCTAGAGGAGAGGTGCTCAGTGTATCCTAGAGGAGAGGTGCTCAGTGTGTCCTAGAGGAGAGGTGCTCAGTGTATCCAAGAGGAGAGAGATGCTCAGTGTATCCTAGAGGAGAGGTGCTCAGTGTATCCTAGAGGAGAGGTGCTCAGTGTATCCAAGAGGAGAGGAGCTCAGTGTATCCTTGAGAGGTGCTCAGTGTATCCTCGAGGAGAGGTGCTCAGTGTATCCTCGAGGAGAGGTGCTCAGTGTATCGAGGTGCTCAGTGTATCCTCGAGGAGAGGTGCTCAGTGTATCCTAGAGGAGGTGCTCAGTGTATCCTCGAGGAGAGGTGCTCAGTGTATCCTAGAGGAGAGGTGCTCAGTGTATCCTAGAGGAGGTGCTCAGTGTATCCTAGAGAGGTGCTCAGTGTATCCTCGAGGAGGTGCTCAGTGTATCCTCGAGGAGAGGTGCTCAGTGTATCCTAGAGGAGGTGCTCAGTGTATCCTAGAGGAGGTGCTCAGTGTATCCTAGAGGAGGTGCTCAGTGTATCCTAGAGGAGAGGTGCTCAGTGTATCCTAGAGAGGTGCTCAGTGTATCCTAGAGGAGGTGCTCAGTGTATCCTAGAGGAGAGGAGCTCAGTGTATCCTAGAGCAGCCGGAGACGTTCTCACTCTGGATTACATCATCTACGAGAGGACCAGCAGCATAGGATCTACCAACCATCATCGTCAGGCTGTGTGTGTGTGTCTGTGAATGACTGCGGTGTGGTTGTCTTCACAGCTGTTGTGTCTCTTGCTCTCCTCAGGTGCCCTTCCTCTCTCCTCTGGAGGGAAACATCTACCTGAGCCTGGCCAGCGAGCGTCACTCTGACGTCCAGCACCACGGCTTCCTGGTCAGTGACGCCTACGTTACAACTTATCTTCACTCGGCGGGTTAGCCGACGCTGCATGACAACCCACGACGAAGCACACGCACACACACACACACCAAGAGCTCCATGGCGTTCATTGTGGGCGCCGTGACGCTGCAGAAGAGTTTCTGATGTAGACGTGGAGTTGGTTCCTGGTGTGTTTCAGTCTGAGTGTCTCCACACCGACCGGAAGTCAAAGGAAAGAGGCGACAGAATTCACAGCCGTAATAAAGGCTAAAAAAACAATAGGGTTGGTACAATCATGGAAAACCTGGAAAAGTCCTGGAATTTAAAAATGTTTATTTCTAGACCTAGAAAAGTCCTGGAGAAAAAAAAGTACCAAAAGTTTTGTAAAAGTCCTGTAAATGTTATATTCATAAATTCATTTATGCTGAGTTTTAAATAATTAACATGCTTTTAAAATTAAGACGTTCTAAATATAAGCCGCCGTACGCTCTTTCATACTCAAACATTTTCCGCGCTGCAAGTGAACGCACCGTAACTGAAAAGACATGAATGTTTATTCTCTTAATCTAAACTATTGTCTCTTTCATTTGAATCATTTACGGTTTTATACTTTATGCTTTAGAATCCTCTTTGTTAGTTTAAATACGACATGTTATCACTTTGTCATCTAGACACCGGGATTTAAAGAAATGTTTGGTTATGGAAATTTGGTTAAAAGTCCTGGAGACTCATTGGTCACCATGTGGATGAACCTGTTCATTGGTCATGTGGATGAACCATGTTCATTGGTCATGAGGATGAACCTGTTCATTGGTCACCATGTGGATGAACCTGTTCATTGGTCATGAGGATGAACCTGTTCATTGGTCACCATGTGGATGAACCTGTTCATTGGTCATGTGGATGAACCTGTTCATTGGTCATGTGGATGAACCTGTTCATTGGTCATGTGGATGAACCTGTTCATTGGTCATGAGGATGAACCTGTTCATTGGTCATGTGGATGAACCTGTTCATTGGTCATGAGGATGAACCTGTTCATTGGTCATGTGGATGAACCTGTTCATTGGTCATGAGGATGAACCTGTTCATTGGTCATGTGGATGAACCTGTTCATTGGTCATGTGGATGAACCTGTTCATTGGTCATGTGGATGAACCTGTTCATTGGTCATGAGGATGAACCTGTTCATTGGTCATGTGGATGAACCTGTTCATTGGTCATGTGGATGAACCTGTTCATTGGTCATGTGATGAACCTGTTCATTGGTCATGAGGATGAACCTGTTCATTGGTCATGTGGATGAACCTGTTCATTGGTCATGAGGATGAACCTGTTCATTGGTCATGTGGATGAACCCTGTTCATTGGTCATGAGGATGAACCTGTTCATTGGTCATGTGGATGAACCTGTTCATTGGTCATGAGGATGAACCTGTTCATTGGTCATGTGGATGAACCTGTTCATTGGTCATGTGGATGAACCTGTTCATTGGTCATGTGATGAACCTGTTCATTGGTCATGTGGATGAACCTGTTCATTGGTCATGAGGATGAACCTGTTCATTGGTCATGTGGATGAACCCTGTTCATTGGTCATGAGGATGAACCTGTTCATTGGTCATGAGGATGAACCTGTTCATTGGTCATGTGGATGAACCTGTTCATTGGTCATGAGGATGAACCTGTTCATTGGTCATGTGGATGAACCTGTTCATTGGCCATGTGGATGAACCCTGCTCAGAGCGTTGCCTTCTCTTTCTCTTCTCTGCGTCTCCAGACGATGTTTGAGCTGATCGGTGGTTTCGGGGTTTGGCATCGCCGCTACTTCGCCCTGGAGGGCTGCACCATGTTCCACTGGAACCACCCCAACGACCGAGAGACCAAGGTACCGGCAGACCGGCCTACAGGCCTGCAGAACCAGGTCCACGCGGCCCTCCTCACCGTCCTGTTGTTGTTGTGTGCAGGAGGCCGAGGGCAGCCTCTCTCTGTCCAGCGCCCACAGCCGCTGCGTCCGGCCCGTGAAGAGAGACTCGTGTGCTCGACCTTTCACCTTCGAGCTGGTTAGCAGCGCCCCGCAGGACGCCGCTGCCAAGTAAGAGTTAGCACCGCTTATCGATCATCTCTGTTAAAGTCATTCACCATGAACCACGTTTCAGGGTTCATACGGTCCTGGAAAACCTGGAAAAGTCCTGGAATTTCAAAATGTTTTTTTCCTGCCCTGGAAAAAAAGATATTCCAAAATGTTTGGAAAATTCCTGCAAATGTGTTAAATTCATCTGTTCATTCAGTTTGATTAAAGAATACACATTTCTGTAAATACTTAATCTTTTAATCAAACTATTGTTACTCATTCATTTGTAATTTAAGGTTATACTTAAGTTTATGGAGATCAATATAATGGAAGTAATTCACTACAGTCACAACAGAACCCTGTTCATTGGTCATGTGGATGAACCCTGGTCATGTGGATGAACCCTGGTCATGTGGATGAACCCGTTCATTGGTCATGTGGATAAACCTGTTCATTGGTCATGTGGATGAACCTGTTCATTGGTCATGTGGATAAACCTGTTCATTGGTCATGTGGATGAACCTGTTCATTGGTCATGAGGATGAACCTATTCATTGGCCATGTGGATGAACCTGTTCTTTGGTCATGTGGATGAACCTGTTCATTGGTCATGTGGATGAACCTGTTCACTGGTCATGAGGATGAACCTGTTCATTGGTCATGTGGATGAACCTGTTCATTGGTCATGTGGATAAACCTGTTCATTGGTCATGTGGATGAACCTGTTCATTGGTCATGAGGATGAACCTATTCATTGGCCATGTGGATGAACCTGTTCTTTGGTCATGTGGATGAACCTGTTCATTGGTCATGTGGATGAACCCTGAAAATAGACTCTTAATTTGGAGGGAGTTGTCCATGTGAGTTTAAGTAGGACGATGCGTTCAGGGGCATCTGTAACAGCTGCTGGTGTGTTCAGGTGCTGGTTTTCCGCCGACACCAAACAGGAGAGACTGGACTGGATGGAGAGGCTGAACCAGGCGCTGCTGGACTTCAACACCTGGAACCAACCGGAGGCTCTTCAGTCCAGCTCCACCAGCAGCCTGAGGGAGAGCATCCTGTGAGTGGTCACATGACCCTCAGTCACATGACCCGCAGTCACATAACCCTCAGGCAGGTAGACGAGGAGCCGCCATCAGGGCTCAGAGAGCTCTTCTTCTTTATCGCCTCCCTTTTCATTTTTTGGGGGGGAGATATCTATTCAATGTTCATCTTATTGTTTATTTCTTTTCTTTAAAATCTGAATCCAGTCCAGACGGTTTTCGTTTTACTTTTATTTGTCGTTTGGATACGTGTTAGTTTCTCTTAATAATTTTGCGAGGAAAAAAATCATTTATTTTGACTGTTTAGAAGCTAAGATGAAACTTATTGTGTATATATATATGTGTGTATATATATATACTTTTGAGATGATTTACACGTGTTGTTTTGTATCATCTAAACTGGAAGGATGAACACATTTAGAGAGATGCACTAATACCATATATAATAAATACTGAAGGAGGAAATCTACTAATGAATGTAGGATGAGGAAACTCCACCAGCTCTGAACCTGATAATAAACTACACAATACAGAGGACACAACTACACCCTTATTACACAATACAGAGGACACAACTACACCCTTATTACACAATACAGAGGACACTACACCCTTATCACACAATACAGAGGACACAACTACACCCTTATTACACAATACAGAGGACACAACTACACCCTTATTACACAATACAGAGGACACAACTACACCCTTATTAAACAATACAGAGGACACAACTACACCCTCATTACACAATACAGAGGACACAACTACACCCTTATTACACAATACAGAGGACACTACACCCTTATCACACAATACAGAGGACACAACTACACCCTTATTACACAATACAGAGGACACAACTACACCCTTATTACACAATACAGAGGACACAACTACACCCTTATTAAACAATACAGAGGACACAACTACACCCTCATTACACAATACAGAGGACACAACTACACCCTTATTACACAATACAGAGGACACAACTACACCCTTATTACACAATACAGAGGACACAACTACACCCTTATTACACAATACAGAGGACACATCTACACCCTTATTACACAATACAGAGGACACATCTACACCCTTATTACACAATACAGAGGACACAACTACACCCTTATTACACAATACAGAGGACACATTTACACCCTTATTACACAATACAGAGGACACAACTACACCCTTATTACACAATACAGAGGACACAACTACACCCTTATTACACAATACAGAGGACACAACTACACCCTTATTACACAATACAGAGGACACAACTACACCCTTATTACACAATACAGAGGACACATCTACACCCTTATTACACAATACAGAGGACACAACTACACCCTTATTACACAATACAGAGGACACAACTACACCCTTATTACACAATACAGAGGACACAACTACACCCTTATTACACAATACAGAGGACACGACTACACCCTTATTACACAATACAGAGGACACGACTACACCCTTATTACACAATACAGAGGACACGACTACACCCTTATTACACAATACAGAGGACACGACTACACCCTTATTACACAATACAGAGGACACGACTACACCCTTATTACACAATACAGAGGACACGACTACACCCTTATTACACAATACAGAGGACACGACTACACCCTTATTACACAATACAGAGGACACGACTACACCCTTATTACACAATACAGAGGACACGACTACACCCTTATTACACAATACAGAGGACACATCTACACCCTTATTACACAATACAGAGGACACAACTACACCCTTATTACACAATACAGAGGACACAACTACACCCTTATTACACAATACAGAGGACACAACTACACCCTTATTACACAATACAGAGGACACATCTACACCCTTATTACACAATACAGAGGACACATCTACACCCTTATTACACAATACATAGGACACAACTACACCCTTATTACACAATACAGAGGACACCACTACACCCTTATTACACAATACATAGGACACAACTACACCCTTATTACACAATACAGAGGACACCACTACACCCTTATTACACAATACAGAGGACACGACTACACCCTTATTACACAATACAGAGGACACGATTACACAATACAGAGGACACGACTACACCCTTATTACACAATACAGAGGACACGACTACACCCTTATTACACAATACAGAGGACACATCTACACCCTTATTACACAATACAGAGGACACATCTACACCCTTATTACACAATACATAGGACACCACTACACCCTTATTACACAATACAGAGGACACCACTACACCCTTATTACACAATACAGAGGACACAACTACACCCTTATTACACAATACAGAGGACACATCTACACCCTTATTACACAATACAGAGGACACAACTACACCCTTATTACACAATACAGAGGACACATCTACACCCTTATTACACAATACAGAGGACACATCTACACCCTTATTACACAATACAGAGAACACATCTACACCCTTATTACACAATACAGAGGACACATCTACACCCTTATTACACAATACAGAGGACACAACTACACCCTTATTACACAATACAGAGGACACCACTACACCCTTATTACACAATACAGAGGACACCACTACACCCTTATTACACAATACAGAGGACACCACTACACCCTTATTACACAATACAGAGGACACCACTACACCCTTATTACACAATACAGAGGACACGACTACACCCTTATTACACAATACAGAGGACACAACTACACCCTTATTACACAATACAGAGGACACCACTACACCCTTATTACACAATACAGAGGACACGACTACACCCTCATTACACAATACAGAGGACACAACTACACCCTTATTACACAATACAGAGGACACCACTACACCCTTATTACACAATACAGAGGACACGACTACACCCTTATTACACAATACAGAGGACACGACTACACCCTTATTACACAATACAGAGGACACGACTACACCCTTATTACACAATACAGAGGACACGACTACACCCTTATTACACAATACAGAGGACACGACTACACCCTTATTACACAATACAGAGGACACGACTACACCCTTATTACACAATACAGAGGACACCACTACACCCTTATTACACAATACAGAGGACACAACTACACCCTTATTACACAATACAGAGGACACAACTACACCCTTATTACACAATACAGAGGACACGACTACACCCTTATTACACAATACAGAGGACACGACTACACCCTTATTACACAATACAGAGGACACGACTACACCCTTATTACACAATACAGAGGACACATCTACACCCTTATTACACAATACAGAGGACACGACTACACCCTTATTACACAATACAGAGGACACATCTACACCCTTATTACACAATACAGAGGACACATCTACACCCTTATTACACAATACAGAGGACACAACTACACCCTTATTACACAATACAGAGGACACCACTACACCCTTAATACACAATACAGAGGACACGACTACACCCTTATTACACAATACAGAGGACACGACTACACCCTTAATACACAATACAGAGGACACATCTACACCCTTATTACACAATACAGAGGACACATTGGTTTTTCAAACGTCTGTCATATAAATGTTTGTCACTTTGTGCACTTAACTGGTAAACATGCAATAAATGGATACAAACTGTTTTTTTGGGAGTTTTCGTGCAGAAGCTCATAACAAAAACCCGATAATGTATAATAACTCAACATCCGTGTTGTCTTCACAACGACGTGTTGACGAGTTGACGTCCCAGAGGCTTAAATCCTTAACATGCACATCTTGGAGAATCCAGCGCTGGATGGACTCGACCGCTCCAACGTTTTAGAACAATTCCCCCATTTTTCCTTTTCTTTTAAACCTGAAATGGTTCAGAGGTCAGAGGTCAAACACAAAAGTTCAGGTTCCCAATAAGGGTGACGAGGTGATTAGGGGTAACGGGGTGCAGCTGTTGTGGAGCCTCCACAGCGGATCCCCAGTTGTCTCCACTTGTGTTGATTGATGACGCCGTGTGGCGGCAGACTGTCACTGCGCCCTCTGAAGCTTTACGTGGGCAGCGCCGTCCTGCAGGAAGTCGGACGCGTTGCTCTTTTAATGGCAATTAACAGAAAGGCAGACAGACCATAATAACCCTTAAAGGTGTAGCGCTTCCTTTAGAGGAATGGAGGTGTTCTACAGCTTTGGACCGGGCGAGGAGACGAGCTACGCGCACGCCGCCGGGGAGAGCGACAGGAAGCCGGCTCAGGAATGTCAGACAGGAAGTGGTCTAGAATTAGACTTCCTGTTGGTGCCACGGCTCCTCTGGGTGACGACCGGCTGTGTTTGGGCTGCCGGAGCAGCGGCGTGCCCCACGTCTGATGGGCGGAGCTTATAGACTGACCCTCTGAGGGTCTGTGACCTCATGCTTGTTGACCTGAAGGTCACGCCCCTTTTTTAAAGAAACAAGTCATGAAGACGATGTGGGATCCAAACCCGATTCTGCTCCGTCCCCCGACCTCTCAGACTTCATGGATCAGTTATTGCCCTCTGACCCCGTGACCCCACAGGCTGACGACCCTCTGTCACATCAGCAATGTGTATGTTATATATGGATATTTATTTATAGTCAGTGGTTTTAGTTCAGTGCCCGTCAGATCAGTTAAAACTCATCTGACGCCTTTGATGCGTCGCAGCGAAGGTCAAAGGTCACGTCACCGGGGGACCGAGGGCGTCTGCGGTGACTTACACATCGCCGGGAGCCGACATGAGAGCTCCATCAACGCCAACTGTCTGGAGGCCAGACATCGAGAACCCATGATGTCATGTTGGACACAGAGCGAGGAACCGGAGGAACCAAGGAGAGGACCCGGAGTGGAGAACCAAGGAGAGGAGAACCAAGGAGAGGAACCGGAGAGGAGAACCAAGAGGAACCGGAGAGGAGAACCAAAGAGGAACCGGAGAGGAGAACCAAAGATTCCTTAGATGTTAGACTACTTAAGGTAATGGATGGTCAGTTCTAATTTGACATTGGCATGGTTGGAGCTAGGCCGCCCTTGGATGATGTTTGAAGGAGCGTGTCAGTTTATTATAATAAAGACAGTTGGTTTTAAATTTATGACCTCCTGTTTCTCAAGAGGTCTCTGGGTAAGCTGTGGGGTCTATAGGAGCTCGAGAACCGGACAGTGCCCGTCTATGAGCACATAGACTGGCCCTGTGGAGGTCGTGACCTCATTGTCCGATCCTGAAGGTTCCGCTCTTTAAGAAACAAGTCATGACAGACATTATCAGACCCGTTGTTCCCGAACTCTTGAGACTCATGGATGTTCTCCCTGAGCCTTTTGGCCCACCGCGACTCGCACCGCAGAGTACCCTCTACCGTGGATCCGGCCAGTTATTGTATGATCAGAAAGTGTTGAATTAGTTCGTGGTAGACATAAACTCTCTGTCGCCGCTGCGTCTGCGAGCGTCAAGGCACGTCTATGGGCGAGGCGTTGTGACTACCGCGCGATCATGGACATCACGGCTTGTTGATGGGTCACGAGTAAATGATATACATGTTGACATAGATACGTATTTATACATAGTTCATGATATATTGTTATAGAGTGAAACCATAGGTAGATCTTAATCCAAAGATGATATGTTATATAATATTAGTTATACTAGAGGAAACCAGTAGTGCCGGAGATAGTAACCATGAGGAAGAGGTATACCTGTGTGCGCTTATGATAGACAAAGGGTCAAAGGTATAGTGAGTCTCAGTGATTCAATCATTTTGCTAAAGCTCCATTGACTATGTTTAAGCATTTTCATGTCTTATATAAAAATTGGTTTCCAGATTATTGTAATGAAACAAAATACAACAACGGTGATGGCGTCCAAGGGTTTGGGAACTGGGAGGTCCCCGGTAGAGGAGTGGACAGCTGGTGAGAGACAGTGGCCGGGACCAGGTGAGGCCGGGCCTAGCCCTTGTGTCTGCCGCAGGTGAGAATGATGAGCCTTCACATTATGCTGGCAGGTTCCCAATTGGAGCTGCGCACTGGTTCTGGCCTGAGCTTTGATAATAAACCATATTGGTATCCAAATAGCAGTCACACTATCAACACGGTCCGCAGTTCTTATGATTGAAAGTGTGAAAGTTGAAAAAACTAACCGAGCTTCTCTGAGCGTCTATGGCCTTATGAAGCGAGGTATTGTCGTCATCATGAAATGATTTTGATGTTCACATGTTAATACATGTTCATATAAATGTAATTTTTATATATATGTTTTTAGTATATATATGTTTTTATGTATATACATTTTTACTTATAATATATACAGTGTGTGTATATATTTATATGTATTTATTTATATATATTTATATGTATATATATATAAATACATATCAGTAAAAAGATATATATATATATAAATGTATTTATTTAAATATATTTATATGTATAAATAAATATTTTCTTTTTTAATATATATTTATATATAAATAAATATAATTTTATATATTTATTTATATCTATTCATATATATTTATATATATTGATATTTATTGATATATCTCAGTAAATGTATGTATATATGTAGCTTTATTCTCTCCCTTTGCCGCCGCTGCTCCCTCCCTTTCCTGCCGGCCTCTCAGCAGAGGATGTGTGTCTGGGCGAGAGAGAGAGAAAGAGGGTGTGTGCATGTGTGTGTGTGTGTGTGTGTGTGAGAGGGGGAAGAGGAAAGCAGTGAATGGGTGTGTGCCCTCTCTCCTCCACTTTGCCCTCAGTGCCGACCCAAAGGAGGAGAGGAGAGTCGACAGGCAGACGCTGAAGGATCCAGATGTCTGCCGGGGATCAGAAGAGTGGAGGACCAGAAGGTACCACACACACGCACACACACACACACACACACACACTGTTGGCCAACGCCCACTCCTTCTAAACTCGATAGCCGGAGACCAAACAAAGCGTTGCGTGGTGTTTGTTTTCAGTGTTTGAGAAACTGTTGGTAAAATTAAAAAAATATAGGATTCAAGTATCACTAGTGATGCATCCATTTGTGGGCGGGGCCTGTGACATGTGTCAGAGTGTGATGGGGGTTCCTCCCGACCAGGCTGGCTCCAGTATGATGTCACTAACGCTGCATGTTCTCCAGAGTCAATGTGAAACCACGTACACACAGAACCATGGAGGTTCCATCTGAAACCGAATATGGTTCTTCAGAGTGACGCCATAGAAGAACCATATCTGGTTCCACAAAGAACCTTTCAAACCAGGGTTCTTCAAAGAACCATGTTCTTAAATAGTCCTTTAAAGAACCTATAAAGGTGTCTCAAACGAAAGAATGGTTTTTCGTAGAACCACAAAGCCTTTTAAAGAACATTTAGGTCCCTTTATTGTTCTGTGTGTTGTGGAGCTGTGATGTTCTCAGACTGTAACTGTCGGTTCAGGTTCATTGATTGGTGGACCCTTAGAGGAGGAACTCAGCTCCCATGACCATGTTCATGTTGCTCCTGCTGAAGGACTCACTCCTGGAGCTTCTGGTGAACACCAGATTTAAACTATTCCTCTGGTGGAGGGCCACCGGCTGGTTTCCATAGCAACCGGCCTTTATCACAGCGCTAGAGCGCGGGGACCAATGAGTGTCCGGCGTGCGAGGGAGCTCTGGTTCAATTAGAGCTGCCGATGGCGAGGCTCAGCAGGGGGTCCAGAGGCGGTCCTGTTCGTGCCGGCTCCTGATTGGCTGTGCTCAGCCTGCACCGTGTGCCGAGCTCGTCGTTATCGACACACAACCTGGAGAGACGCCGAGGCCGAGCGCACAACTCTGAGTCAGTGATCAGACCCCGAGGCACTTTAGACCAATCAGGACGCGTCGTTCAAAAAGAACTATTGCATCATCACACATGATGACGATGAAGATGATGATGGCTTCAGTTCCATGTCTGGGTGTAGTTCCATGTCTGGGTGTAGTTCCATGTCTGAGGGTGTAGTTCCATGTCTGGGTGTAGTTCCATGTCTGAGGGTGTAGTTCCATGTCTGGGTGTAGTTCCATGTCTGAGGGTGTAGTTCCATGTCTGAGGGTGTAGTTCCATGTCTGGGTGTAGTTCCATGTCTGGGTGTAGTTCCATGTCTGGGTGTAGTTCCATGCCTGGGTGTAGTTCCATGTCTGGGTGTAGTTCCATGTCTGAGGGTGTAGTTCTATGTCTGGGTGTAGTTCCATGCCTGGGTGTAGTTCCATGTCTGGGTGTAGTTCCATGTCTGAGGGTGTAGTTCTATGTCTGGGTGTAGTTCCATGTATGGGTGTAGTTCCATGTCTGGGTGTAGTTCCATGTCTGAGGGTGTAGTTCCATGTCTGAGGGTGTAGTTCCATGTCTGGGTGTAGTTCCATGTCTGGGTGTAGTTCTATGTCTGGGTGTAGTTCCATGCCTGGGTGTAGTTCCATGTCTGAGGGTGTAGTTCCATGCCTGAGGGTGTAGTTCCATGCCTGGGTGTAGTTCCATGTCTGAGGGTGTAGTTCCATGTCTGGGTGTAGTTCCATGCCTGGGTGTAGTTCTATGTCTGGGTGTAGTTCCATGCCTGGGTGTAGTTCCATGCCTGGGTGTAGTTCCATGTCTGAGGGTGTAGTTCCATGTCTGGGTGTAGTTCCATGCCCATCCCTGTGTCTCTGCAGCCGTGTGGCCCGAGGTGGAGCGGGCCGAGCGTCTGGCCCGCGGCGCCGCCCTCAAGTGGGCCTCGGGGGTGTTCTGCCGGCCCGAGCAGCTGGAGCGACTGAGCCAGTACAGGAAGAGGGAGAGCCAGAGGACGTCCTCCATACACACCCGACTCAAGGTGACCACACCATGACATCATCGTGACATCATCGTGCCACCAACGTGACGTCATCGTGACATCGTGACATGGTCATGACATCATCGTGACATCGTCGTGATATCGTCGTGACATCGTCGTGACATCATCGTGCCATCATCGTGACATCGTCGTGACACCATCGTGACACCGTCGTGCCATCGTCGTGACATCGTCGTGACATCATCGTGCCATCGTCGTGATATCATCGTGCCATCGTCGTGACATCATCGTGACATCGTCGTGATATCGTCGTGCCATCGTCGTGACACCGTCGTGACATCGTCGTGACACCGTCGTGACATTGTCGTGACACCGTCGTGACATCATCGTGATATCGTCGTGATATCGTCGTGACATCGTCGTGACATCATCGTGCCATCGTCGTGACATCATCGTAACACCGTCGTGACATCGTCGTGACATTGTCGTGACACCGTCGTGACATCGTCGTGACATCATCGTGACATCATCGTCCCATCGTCGTGACATCGTGCCATCGTCGTGACATCGTGCCATCGTCGTGACATCATCGTGACATCGTCGTGACACCGTCGTGACATCATCGTGCCATCGTCGTGACATCATCGTGCCATCGTCGTGACACCGTCGTGACATCATCGTGCCATCGTCGTGCCATCGTCGTGACACCGTCGTGACATCATCGTGCCATCGTCGTGACATCATCGTGCCATCGTCGTGCCATCTTCGTGCCATCGTCGTGCCATCGTCGTGCCATCGTCGTGACATCGTCGTGCCATCGTCGTGCCATCGTCGTGACATCGTCGTGCCATCGTCGTGCCATCGTCGTGACACCGTCGTGACATCATCGTGCCATCGTCGTGACACCGTCGTGACATCATCGTGCCATCGTCGTGACATCATCGTGCCATCGTCGTGCCATCTTCGTGACATCGTCGTGACATCGTCGTGACATCGTCGTGCCATCGACGTGACATCGTCGTGACATCGTCGTGCCATCGTCGTGACACCGTCGTGCCATCGTCGTGCCATCGTCGTGCCATCGTCGTGACACCGTCGTGACACCGTCGTGACACCGTCGTGACATCGTCGTGCCATCGTCGTGACATCGTCGTGACATCGTCGTGACATCATCGTGCCATCGTCGTGACATCATCGTGACACCGTCGTGACATCATCGTGACACCGTCGTGACATCGTCGTGACATCGTCGTGACATCATCGTGCCATCGTCGTGACATCATCGTGACCTCGCTGTGTTAAATGGCGACGCCGCTCTCCTTCCAGTCCATGATCCAGTCGTACCTGGAGGGGGTGGGCTGGGGTCTGGAGCAGCTCCGGGAGGCCCGGCTGGAGCTGCGGGAGGTGTCGCACGCCGTGAGGAAGGCGGGGCTTGAGTCCAGCGGGAACGCCGAGGGGGGGCGGGCCCTGGAGAGGCTGAGGGAAGTGTCCGTCAGCCACCGGCAGCTGCTCGCCACCGTCAGCAACCTGCCGCGCCTCTATGCCGGTGAGCCAACGGTCAACATAGACCACTCCCTGTAAGACCTGTCAATCACCTGTAGCCCCGCCCCTAAAGCGTCCCCCGCTTCATGGTCTGTGTGACTCTACAGCCCATCAAGTAGAAATGATGACGTCATGCTGTATAGAAGAAGACTTGAAACTAGAGACAGACATAAACTCATGTTTACTGAGGGAAAACATCAAGAGAAGTAGTCACTATTTAGACTTCTATACAACCAGAGGAGCCCCCTGGTGGGCAGGAGAGAGAATGCGGCTTTAACACATGAAGCATAGACTTCTATACAACCAGAGGAGTCACCCCCTGGTGGACAGGAGAGAGAATGCAGCTTTAACACATGAAGCATAGACTTCTATACAACCAGAGGAGTCGCCCCCTGGTGGTAGGTAGAGAGAATGCAGCTTTAACACATGAAGCATAGACTTCTATACAACCAGAGGAGTCGCCCCCTGGTGGTAGGTAGAGAGAATGCAGCTCTAACACATGAAGCATAGACTTCTATACAACCAGAGGAGTCGCCCCCTGGTGGGCAGGAGAGAGAATGCAGCTTTAACACATGAAGCATAGACTTCTATACAACCAGAGGAGTCGCCCCCTGGTGGGCAGGAGAGAGAATGCAGCTTTAACACATGAAGCATAGACTTCTATACAACCAGAGGAGTCGCCCCCTGGTGGTCAGGTGAGAGAAGGCAGCTTTAACACAGCTTTAAAGAACATTCTACTGTGATCCATACTGTACATAAAGCAGATATAATATTATAATATATTACAAATCAGTCCTATAATAAATGCCACTTTTGTCTTATATCGAGGTACAAAATTATCCAGGGGAAATGGGAAAGATCTCCCATCTGTAAATCTGTGTTCTTGTGAATCCTCAACAAACAAAGAGCATCATGCAAGAAAACAACAGCTTTCGTTGTTTTTCTCTGGAAAGTAAACAACTTCAGTAAAACAAAGTCCGTCTTGAACATTCCAAAGCGAGAGACTATTGCGTAAGTTGCTGACGGTCTGAAGCCCCCCCAGTGCGCAGCATGGTGCTGGAGACGGAGCGTCTGGTGGAGTCGCGCCGGCTCCTCGAGGCCCACGCCCGGCTGGTGGAGCTGGAGAGCTGGCAGGACGACATCCTGTGGCAGCTCCACGGGGCGGCGGGCGCGGCAGGAAGTGAGCTCAGCGCCGAGGACCAGGAGCTCGTGGACGGATACTTCTCTGGGGTCGGGCAGCTGGTGGACGCCCTGGGTGAGGACCCCGCTCAGTCAGCTCAGTTCATCTGAGATATACATATAATCTCAGACTCTGGTTTAGACTTTCCCTTCTTCAAATCTGAATCGTTTATTTTAATATACAATATTCAAAGTATTTGACAAGTTTGTCTAATTTGGGTAATTATATACAAAGTATTCTTTTATTGCGTGAAGGTCAGGGAGCATCCCTCACTGAGAGATGGCGTCGCCATGGTGATGATGCCACTGATGGACATAGAGTTCATCTGTCGCTCAGCTTGGAGGAATATCGGACATGCAACAACGTTTTACTGTCCTTCATTTTGTGATATTCATTTATTTAGATTTTACAAATTGACAAGACAGGACAACAAGATGAAGGGAAAGAAGACGTAAAAAGAGTAAAGAACAACAAAAAACAGACAACAAATAAATACAAATCTAATAAAAAACAGACAACACGTTCACACCTTTCCAGTGAGACAACATCATGGTGTCATCATCACATGTCTGAGACATCGTCCTGGAGGGGGGGCTCACCTCCGTCCGCCCGCTGTGGACGTGACCATCACCACGGCAACAAGAGTACAGTCCTCCTTGGAGACGTCCGTCACGGTGCGAGAACCTTCAAAACACGTGAACGTTGATGGAAGCGGCGACTTCCTCCTCAATGGTCTCTTATAATACGGGTAGATGAAATCCAGCCTTCTGATTGGTTGAGAGAGTGTCCCGAGGCGTACGTTACTCCGCCTTAATGTCCGACAGCTGTTCACATTTATCTGAGCGTTCCGTATCTGACACTCAAAATGACTTCCTTACTATCATGACGTCGCACGCAATAATGTACTGGAGGCAGGACCGTTGTGTGTGTGTGTGTGTGTGTGTGTGTGTGTGTGTGTGTGTGTGTGTGTGTGTGTGTGTGTGTGTGTGTGTGTGTGTGTGTGTGTGTGTGTGTGTGTGTGTGTGTGTGTGTGTGTGTGTGTGTGTGTGTGTGTGTGTGTGTGTGTGTGTGTGTGTGTGTGTGTGTGTGTGTGTGTGTGTGTGTGTGTCCCAGGTAAGGAGCTGTGGGCCGTGGTGAGCAGCGCTCTGGCCCTGGCCCAGCAGAACCCCACGCCGTTCGTGTCGGCGGTGAGGATCGTGGAGCGGGAGGAGGCCCTGGACCGGGCCCTGCTGGAGGAGCGGGGGGGGACCCGCAGGCCCCTCCCCCCGGGGCGCCCTCGCTGCTGGAGGGCGAGCTTCTTCCAGGTCGGGCCCCCGACCAGCCGGTCCAGACAATACGCCAGCTCCTCTCTGGGTCCTCCATGTTTCTCTGTTGTTGTCCAGGTGCTGGAGGAGGCGGTGTCGGCCCGGTTCCGCAGCGTGTCCTACCTGCACACGCGCGGCCCGGGTCTGGCGGGCCACCTGGCCGCCCTGCAGCACGGCGTCATGGCCGACCTGAACACGGTGCGCCACCTGCTGGAGCACTGCGTCCCGCCGCACTACGGGCTGACCGGGGCCTACCTGAGGGCCGGACACCGCTGCCTACACGCCCACCTGGCTCAGGTGAGTGAGAGAAGCCACGCCCACCTGGCCCATGTGAGAGAAGCCACGCCCACCTGGCCCATGTGAGTGAGGGAAGCCAATTATTATTATATATAATATTATATATAATACTATCTTTCTAGTATGTATAATATTATATTTATATTATATATAATATTATGTTTCTAGTATATATAATATTATGTTTATATTAGATATAATACTATTTTTCTAGTATATATAATATTATATTTATATTATCTTTCTAGTATTCATAATATTATCTTTCTAGTATATATAATATGTTTATATTATACATAATATTATCTTTCTCGTATATATAACATTGGTTGGTGGCCTGCAGGTGAGCAGCTGGGACCTGGAGAGTGGAGAGACCTTCGCGGTGCTCCACTGGGTGCTCCACACCTACAACAGGTGAGCCTCCACCTGCACACGGCCTTCAGGGTCCGTATGTACACACAATCTGACACACAGGGGTCAAAGATCAAGTGTTTCATTTGTTGTGGATGTGGAAGTCCGTTTACAGGAAAGAAGAAGACAGGAAAGTAAACACAGAAAAACTAAAGTAAAGAAATAAATAAAACATCAAATGTATTATAATAACAAAGGCAAAACAAAATAAAAGATAATTATAACAACGACAAAACTTAATAAAAGATCATTATAATAACAAAGACAAAACTAAATAAAAAATAATTATAATAACGACAAAACGAAATAAAAGATCATTATAACAACGACAAAACTAAATAAAAGGTCATTATAATAACAAAGACAAAACTAAATAAAAAATAATTATAATAACAACGACAAAACTAAATAAAAGATCATTATAATAACAAAGACAAAACTAAATAAAAGATAATTTTAATAACTGTAAAACAAAATACAAATTAATTATATTAACAAATGCTAAAATAAATTAAAGATAATTATAATAACAACGGCAAAATAAAACATCATTATAATAACAACGGCAAAACAAAATAAAAGGTCATTATAATATGTAATATGTAATGTTTCACTAAATCATGTATTATGTAAATTTGGTTTGAGGTCCTTGAACACATCCAAGCAGATGAACAACTCTGTTGTCCAGCGGTTCAATGTGACCCTCAACATCCCTTTGGTTCAGAAGGACGAGACGTTTACTGAACATTTCATTTCATATCCAACGATTCAGCTTCAGCATTCTTCTGCTTGCACTCTCTCTTTTTCATTATCTATTTTATCGTGTGTACTTTGTCTGTCTGTGTCTATTTTATTTAGTTTTTCTTCATATGTGTATAAAATGTAGACGCGACTGTTCAAAAGTTTGGGGTCACGTAGAAATGTCCTTATTTTTCAAAGTAAAAGCATTGTTTTTATCAATGAAGATAACATTAAATGAATCATAACTCTCTCCATAGTTAATGTGTACATGACTATTCTCTGGTGTTAATGAAGTCTCTACAGAGGTGTGTAGAGGCCCATCTCCAGTGTTCTAGTGGTACATTGTGTTATCGCCTTAGAAGACTAGCAGAGGGGTAGAAACCCCTTCAAGCCCTTTTCATGTGAGCGCAGCTAAAAACAATTATGCTGGAGAGAGAAGCTATAAAAAACTGGCCTTCCTTTGAGCCACAAGAAGAACTACATTAATATGTACAATAAAAATCATTATTTATAACCTTATCAACATCTTGACTAGATTTTATATTTATTTTAATATTCATTTGATAAATTAAAGTGAGAGTTTAATGGAGAACACCAAACTGTGTGGTGACGTCAGAGGTCGTGTGTGTGGGGTCATGTTCTCTGTTGATTTGGCAGCCCGGACATGATGGGGGACCCGGAGCTGGTGACGGAGATGGAGAAGGTGGAGCTCGGGCCTCTGATCTCCACCGAGGGTCTGGAGCAGCTGCACAGCAAATACGTGCAGAGCGTTGGGGTGAAGCTGCTTGATGGTTCTGATCCGTTCAGCCGTTAGACCGTCCTCTACTTTAAATGTTCACGACCTGGGAAAAGAATCTTAATTCATATCTGGAGGGATTGGTAATATAGAACCTGAAGGTTGGAACCACATAGAAAGTGCCTTCAGTGTGTGTGTGTGTGTGTGTGTGTGTGTGTGTGTGTGTGTGTGTGTGTGTGTGTGTGTGTGTGTGTGTGTGTGTGTGTGTGTGTGTGTGTGTGTGTGTGTGTGTGTGTGTGTGTGTGTGTGTGTGTGTGTGTGTGTGTGTGTGTGTGTGTGTGTGTGTGTGTGTGTCCATGTGCTTCCAGAAGAGTGTCTCTGAGTGGATGCACAAAGCCCTTCAAGTGGAGCTGCAGGACTGGCACAGAGACCAGGAACCAGATACAGACCACGAAGGTTTCTACCAGACCAGCCTGCCCACTATCATCACACAGGTACACACACACACACACACTGATCAACCTCTTGACATCTAGTAGGAAGAATAAGGCGTATCTCTTCCTTCATGAGTCTGATTCATCTCACATGCATCTGGACCACTGGACCCTGGTCCTGGATCTGGTCCTGGATCTGGACCCTGGTCCTGGATCTGGATCTGGTCCTGGATCTGCTGGACCAGCTTTGTACCGACTCCCAGATAACCTGGAGGGTCGTGGATCGCAAACGTTTTAGGAAAAGTATCTCAATGGTGTGTCTGTACTACCAGAAGAGTCGCCCCCTGTTGACCACATCACAACATGACCTCCAGCTTTGGGGGTCTTTGGAGTTCTTTGGGGGTCTTTAGAGGTCTTAGGGGTCTTTAGAGGTCTTTGGAAGTCCTTGGAGGTCTTAGGGGGTCTTTAGAGGTCTTTGGAAGTCCTTGGAGGTCTTTGGAGGTCTTAGGGGGTCTTTAGAGGTCTTTGGAAGTCCTTGGAGGTCTTTGGAGGTCTTAGGGGTCTTTGGAAGTCTTTGGAAGTCCTTGGAGGTCTTTGGAGGTCTTTGGTCTGAAGCTGTGGGTCGTGACCTTCCTTCTTCTCCTTTTTAGAAGTCCTATTATCCTGTGCCTTTGATGTGGATCTGCTTGTGTGTGTTCCTGCTAGATGCTGGAGGAGAACGCCCGGGTGGCTCGGATGATCGGCGAGTCTCTGCGGGACCAGACGATCCAGATGGGCCTCTACGAGATGGAGACCCTCCTCAACAGGTGGGCGTTGGGGCGGCCGGCCAGGCATGGGAGGGGCTCCACTTTCACCCTGTCACTCACCCTCGTTCCTCCACGTCGCAGGTTTCGAGAAGCTCTGGTGGATTTTGGGAAGGAGCATCGCGGGAATCCGAACAACGTCAACAACAAGTTCTACCTCCACTACCTGCTGGCCTCCATCAGCAACTGCATCATCCTCAAGTGAGACGAGCTCAACGCGTTGTGACTCGCATGTTTCAACAGAGTGCTACATCAACTTTCCACTCCACATCACAATAACTGACTGAATAGAACAATACATCCACGCCGTCCCTCGTGTTGCGTTCAGGAAGTCCACCGAGAGTCTGCAGAAGCAGCAGTCGGCCCGCTCGGCGGCGCGGTTCTCCCGGACTCCTCCGAACCCGCTGGCGGCTCTGGACCGGGCGGTGAGGCGGGCGTGTCGCCTGGCGATGGATCAGTTCCTGCAGGACCTGCAGCCCTTCCTGTCGGGCCTGCTGACCCGGGCCTGGCTGGTCCAGGGAGACCCCGCCCCCAAACTCTGCCACGTCCTGGAGCGCCACCTGGAGCTGCACGGCCGCGTTCGCCCGCCCTGCCGACAGGTCGGACTCTAACGTTAACGTACAGCGTCTGCTGTATCTGGTTCTGATGTATGAACGCTTATCAAACTGTGGTTGTATAGAAGTCCGGGCGCCGGCCACCAAACATTTACTGTTGTTATTGAAGCAGTTTGGACACAAGCCTGACCACCAGGGGGCGACTCCTCTGGTTGTATAGAAGTCTATGCTTCATGTGTTACATCTACATTCTCTCTCCTGACCACCAGGGGGCGACTCCTCTGGTTGTATAGAAGTCTATATAGTGACTCTACTTCCCTCAGTAAACATTGTAAACATGAGTTCATGTCTCAGTCTCTAGTCTCAAGTCTTCTTCTATACAGCATGATGTCATCATTTAGTACATGATGGTCATGTAGAGTCAGACCATAAAGCGGGGGGCGCTTTAGGGGCGGGGCTACAGGTGATTGACAGCTCTCTTCCAGAGTGATTCTCCCGCGGTGCCAGTGAACTCTTCTGGTTCACTGGTAGCTAAAGAGCCTGTGCGCCCCGTGCAGCGCCTGCAGGAGGAGGCGCGGTGGCTGACGGCGGTGGAGTACGTCAGGGCGCTGATGAAGAAGAGGCTGGTGTGCCGCAGCGCCGAGGAGAGGAGGCAGCTCGGCCAGCAGATGGTGCAGGATGACCAGCGCTTCAGAGAAGTCCTCCACGGCCCGGTAGGAGACGCTGCTTCAGGAGCCTTCATTATTTATTTATTATTCATATTATCAGCCTTCATTATTTATTTATTATTTATTATTCATATTATCAGCCTTCATTATTTATTTATTATTCATATTATCAGCCTTCATTATTTATTTATTATTCATATTATCAGCCTTCATTATTTTAGAAAAACAGAATATTATTTTTTTTACCATTTTTGACAATAAAATGTCAAAACAATAAAATCCTGTGCGTAAAGAAGTGCTCGGTCCCGTGTGTAGGTCCGCTAATAATTATGATAATTTAACAATGTTTGGTTTTTGTTGTGTTCCATCTGTACTTCCTGTACTAGATACACAACAAATCAATAAATATCATTTAGAATTATAAAAAAACAAAGAAATAAGTTATAATTGTTAATAGTTGTTTCAAAAATGTAATAACAAGAAATAACCACAAAGAAATAAAAATAACATTTAATATGATTTATGTTTTCTGTTTGTTTTTGTTCATAAAATCTAAGAAAACTTTAAATCTGTAGACTACTGCGTAATAATCTTATTATTGTCTAATAGTCTTATTATTGCCTAATATTCTTATTATTGTCCAATAGTCTTATTATTATCTAAGTCTTATTATTGTCTAATATTCTTATTATAGTCTAATAATCTTATTATTATCTAATAGTCTTATTATTGCCATTTTTATGATAATTGCTCATATCCTGTAAATAAGTATATTTATTATTGTTGACGGTTAAATGTATTTCACAGGTTTTATAAAGTGCCTCATGGATATTTAAATATATATTATATATTTAAATGCTCTGGAGTTCAGCCAGAGGGACTAACTGCCCCTGAACGTGTGTGTGCGTGCGTGCGCGTGTGCGTGTGTGAGTGTGTGCGCGTGTGTGTGTGTGTGTGCAGGACGGCTCCGTGCCTGAAGAGAATCCTCTGTCCTTGCTCCCCGTGCTGGCGGACTTCCTGCGGCTGAAGGACCCCTTCATGCTCTCCCTGGAGGTCTCGGCTCTGGCGGCCAGATACCCCGACATCGGGTAACCGCCTCGCCGCCGCGAAACACGACGTCACGCCCACGCCGTCTGTCATTCTAACCGCGTCCTGACCCTCAGGGAGGAGCACGTGTCGGTGCTGCTGGACATCCGCGGGGACGTGTCCCGGGACGTCCGGGGCGCCGTGCTGGACTCGCTGGAGCGGAGCGCCGGCCCGCTGCCGGCCGGGTACCGGCCCATCTTCACCGGCATCCTGGTGCCGCCCTCCGCCATGGCCTTCTGCCTGCCCGCCGCCAAGTGTGGCACGGCGTGACGGAGACCGCCTCGTTCCTACCGGGAGCCACCGCCGAGAAACCGCTGCCCGGTGATTGGTCGAACCGTCCGTCCATCAAACCCTTCCCCGGTGGCGTTTTCTTCTTTCAATGAAGAGAAGCTCTCCTGGCCACGCCCCCTAGCTGCAGTAACTCCTCCCACGAGGCTGATTGGTCCAGTCTCTGGCTCACCGGACACTAACGCATTTGAAGATTGGCGAGAGGGTTTCTCTCTTTCTTGTGGCACGAGATCCCGCACTTTCTCGCGGGATCTCGTGACGTGGCCAAATCTTCCGCGCTGTCGCGACAACATTTCACCGCTACGTTTTCGTGGTCAATAATTCTAAACTTCGGGTTCAAATTTTTATTTGGAATACCTCCGCTTGGCTGCCTGTAGTTGTGACTCGTGTGACATCATCAAGCAACACTCCTGGCCAATAGAAACACCCGCTGACGGCTCTACGGGATCTTTACTGTCATAACCTGACGGTCCGGTTACTTGTTTTCATGCTTTTATTTGGTCCAATGTCATCTCGTCAGATTTTTCTAAATATTCTGTTTGTGTATTTATGTATTGTCTGGGGCTTCCTCTTGAAGAGCGATATGTAATGTGTTGTGTTCAATGCTCCGTGTAAACACGAGCTTCCATAAAGGCTTTGAAAGACCACCGTGTTCGACTTACTGCAAATATGTCATTCTGAGATTCACCGGGTCACGGAACTTCAGCTTTATTTAGTCGAGGCAAAATAAATAATAAATAAAAATAGACCATGTTAAACGTCTCATTATTCATGGGACCTGTTCATATTAAATATGGATCGGTGCTTCTTCACAGCTCCAGACCTCCAGACCCCGTGAGAGTTCCCACGCTACTCTGAGAGGAGTCTTTTCTTCTTGAAGCGAGGTTTGTACTCGGGGTCGCAGTGAACCGCGTCCTCGCCGTCACTCCCGGACGAGCCCCCGGAGTAAAGAGCGTTCACATCAAAAGACACATCTTCCTCCTCCTCCTCCTCCTCCGTCGTCCGTCTGCAGCACTCCTGAGCGCTGAGCCTGTGGAGACGGACGTAGGGCTGCAGACGCAAAGCCGGACTCGACCTCGCCGACCCCGGCGCCGCTCTCCGGACTCCGCGGCTCCCGGACCCGGCGGCGGTGGATCTCGGCCTCCTGCGAGTCTTTGGTGCACCTTGAGGAGGCGAGGCAGACGCCTCCTCAAGGTGCCGAGGGGCCCGAGGGGTTCTGCTGGGAGCGCCGGCCCGTCGGAGCCTCCCGGAACGTTTGGAGGAAGACGTCTGGGGGGCGTCGCTCCCTGGGGTCCGGCGGGGGGGAGAGGTCAGCACCCGAGGACTCGGAGCAGGAGCCACCTGTGTGTCGTCACCTGGAGGCGCTCCGTGGGGGGCGGGGCGGGGCCCTTCAGCAGAGGCAGGTTCCCTCTGAGACCCGGAGCGCTGCCGTTCTTCGGGGTTCCCCTGCTCCGACGCCCGGCCTGCCGTCTGAAGGTGGGTGGAGGTGGAGGTGGAGGTCTGGCCGGGGGGGGCGATGCCAGAGGGCGTGAGGTCCTGGGAGGACGCGGCGGACGAAGACGACGGGAACAGCGGCGGCGGCGAAGACGAAGGCGCGTGGGCCCGGAGCGGCGGCTCGTCGGGACACTCCTGCAGGATGCTCCTCACCCAGCGCCGGTGCTTGGAGCAGAACTGGGGGGAGGTGGAGGCCTCCGGAGCGCCTCCTCCCCCGCTCCTCGGACCGGCTCCTTCCTCTCCCTCGTCACCGTCCTCCTCCGACGACCTCCCGACGACCTCCACGTCCCGCTCGGTTTTTAAGTTGGCGTTCTCTGGCAGCAGAAGTCCACCTTGGGGCTCATCTGGCTCCGCCCCCTTTCCTCCCTGAAGGAGATCCTGGAGGAGAGCCTTGGAGGGAGGCGCGCTCCCCAAGGCTCTCCTCCCATGTGCTGAGGAACCGCTGCCCGGACGACAGGAAGCGGCGTCTAGAGGAACAGAGAGGCGTTTAGACTGGTGCTCAAACCCCCTAGTGGGGCGCAGTGGTACTACAGGCGGGCGCAGGAGGAAATGCAGAAAGAACTTTATTGAGAACATATTACACAAGTTCAGAATCCACATTAAACTCATTAATCGATACATGTTGGGACTGATCCTGATGCAACTCGACACACAATGGAGTTTTGCACTGTATTTTTTCACATATTTTCTACATTGTCGTCTCATATTTGAGAACTCAAATATAATATCTGCATCATGTGACTCCCTCTTATTCAGCCCACCTGGGTGTCATCACTTTGAAATGTCCCCAATTGTGTCGATCTGTAACACGGGAGTCTCCGGGTCGGATGTTCTCACCACAGTGCAGCAGCTTCTTCAGAGCGGTCGCTATGGCAGCGGGGTCGGAGGACACCACTTCCAGCAGCAGCTTCTCCTCCTGCGTCACGGGGCTCTCCTTCTTCAGGAGCTGGAGACACACGTCCATCAGAGGCAGAGAGGTCGTGGTACCCGGCGGAGACCACAGAGCTATTGCGCAACGTTTTGGTGAACGGGCCTCAATAAATGAGGACTGTCCGCTCTCCAGTGGAGCCATTTCCCCAAAGACTTCTATACAACCAGAGGAGTCGCCCCCTGGTGGTCAGGTGAGAGAATGCAGCTTTAACACATGAAGCATAGACTTCTATACAACCAGAGGGGTCGCCCCCTGGTGGTCAGGTGAGATAGATATATTTAGTCTTTTTACTGTTCATTTGTTCGCTAATTAGGTAACACTGTGGGCACCTGTGGTTAAATGTAGGCGTATGCAGGTACAGGACCAGCATGCACCTGGGTAGGCCGATGGTTAAGCAGCTTTAGGAGTTCTTTTGTTGAGTCATAAATGATCAGAACATTGGACTCCTGAAAGGACGGCGCCTTCCGACCCGTTGCTTTGTGTTTGTTTCTGGTTTAACGGCCTCCACAGAACGCTTTAGGATCCTTCTGCGTCGGCTTTAATCCGACCAGGTAGCAGATCCTCATCCACCAGGCGCCGCCTCGGTGAAGAGGGCATCACACACCGTGTCGATGTAGGTGTCTCCTGGCAGCGCCGCCTCCAACTGCTGGAGGTAGTGCAGCAGCCGGTCCTCCACCTTCTGGGCGTAGTGCTCCCCGTACTGCTGCTCCATCCCAGCCTGGAACACACTCGACAGTCAGGTGGAGCTGCACCAACGAGACGTCAAAGTAGAATGAACTTTAAAGAACTGAACGCTGAGAAGGGGTTGACGGGTTCTGAGACTGAGGAGTATTCTTTATTACATGTGGATCTGGGAATGTAGTTTGACCCAGATGTTATTGATATCCAGTTATTTAAAACCCATTTGAACTGTCAGAGGAATTTATCTGTCTTTTAAAATATCACAATATTCTTGTAGATGTAGAGGTTCCCACAACACACCTTAAACAAGTGAGCATATATATATATAAATATACACACACATATACACGTACATATATGTCTATGTGTATATATATACAGACATATATGTGTGTGTATATATTAATGCTGTGAAAAATAACGCGTTAACGCGTAATGATTAAATTACAGGATTAATTAGTTAATTTTTTTACCGCATGCGCAGAATGAGCTTCCAATCCGTCTGTTGTTGGTCGTCTCTACAGCAGCGTGTCATTCTGTCTCTAGTGTCGCGTTAACACGACTCAGAGCTCCGATGCCGGCGTGTGCGCGCACATCGGGACGATAAAAAGTCACTTGCACAATGTAAAAGTGTAATACACCCTATGTATATATGTTGTGGAAGTACACCATTTGAAACATTTTACCCAGCACACCATGTTGAGAGCCGGGTGGAGGCCACATGGAGGCAGCTGCCCTATGAGCTCCTGAGGGAGCAGCAGCTCCACGGTGGGAAGAGGACCCACCTTCATGTAGTCGGCCAGCTTGTCCTGGTCCAGAGCGAGTGCTTGTGCCAGGAGCTTGAAGTCCAGATGGTTCTTCCTCATGAGGAACATCGCATGTCGGCTCTACAAGAACAACAAAGGAAACACTCAGCTTTCCAGACAAACACGACGACGCCAGGAAAAGTCTTTGGATTTAAATCGTTCCAGAGTTGAAGAAACAAACACGACGAGTTCCCAGAACACGCACTCACACATCGACCGTGGTACTGAGGGAGGCGACACGGGAAGAACTGGATGGTTTTCAACACCGTCTCAACCGCTCCTCGGCCCTCCCGGAGCATCCTCATGACGACCTGGAGGCACAGAGGTCAGAACACGTGAGGAACACGTGAGGAACATGGATCAGCTGCTGAGGAACACGTGAGGAACACGTGAGGAACCTGTGAGGAACACGTGAGGAACATGGATCAGCTGCTGAGGAACACGTGAGGAACACGTGAGGAACCTGTGAGAAACACGTGAGGAACACGCGAGGAACATGGATCAGCTGCTGAGGAACATGTGAGGAACACGTGAGGAACACGCGAGGAACACATGAATCAGCTGCTGAGGAACACGTGAGGAACCTGTGAGGAACATGTGAGGAACACGTGAGGAACATGGATCAGCTGCTGAGGAACATGTGAGGAACACGTGAGGAACACGTGAGGAACCTGTGAGGAACACGTGAGGAACATGGATCAGCTGCTGAGGAACACGTGAGGAACATGGATCAGCTGCTGAGGAACCTGTGAGGAACACGTGAGGAACACGTGAGGAACACGGATCAGCTGCTGAGGAACCTGTGAGGAACACGTGAGGAACACGCGAGGAACATGGATCAGCTGCTGAGGAACCTGTGAGGAGCACGTGAGGAGCACGTGAGGAGCACGTGAGGAACACGTGAGGAGCACGTGAGGAGCACGTGAGGAACACGTGAGGAGCACGTGAGGAACAGTGATGTACTCGCGTGTCGACTGGACCCCACCATGGTCTTGAGGCCGAACATGACCTTCATGTGCTTGATGGGCGCCACCAGGCCGGGCAGCAGGAGGTCGGTGGCCTCCAGGAAGCGCGTCACCTTCTCAAAGCGCTCCACGGAGCGGCGCCGCACGATGGAGTGGACCTCGGCCGAGGAGACGCGCAGCCTCCACGGGGCCCTGAGGCTCAGGGGCCCCGAGTCCAGCTCGGGCCAACTGGACGGGTCCACCACTGAGAAGGACCAACAGGAAGACACACACAGTTACCACACACCTGAGAGTGGTCGACTCAGTGTTGCAGTGACTGGCCTATAAGGAGAGTACGTGGATATATATATATACTGTATACACACACATATATATACACACACACAGTAAAGAGACACATACACAGGGGGGCACGTAACTGGTACGCAGGGGCGAGAATAATCCACAATGCGTGACGCCCCGTGTTACTTCGCGCCTTTGCGTACTAACCGGCCGTGATACGCGCGCACAGGTGAGCGTACTCTCCCCCCCCCAAACACGGTGAGTACCAAACACCATCTCCCGGTACTCACCTGAGTAACTCACAGAAAAAGTTATGTGCACCCCTGTATATATATATATATATATATATATATAACACACACACGGAGGCTCAGAAGACATGTTCATTATGCGATTTAAACATGTCACAGCAAAGACACATATATATATATATATATACATGCAAGTGAAATATTCTACTTTAACGACAGTGTTCCTGAAAGCCGCATAGAGGAGCTGCTGGTTTTTACTGTTATTAATCAACAGAAACAACCCGGAGCGAGGCCGACGCACCGTCCCGGAGGTCCACGGTCCCGTGAGCCCACACGTACTCTATGATCCACAGCGGTAACCTGTTGCTCTCCGGTACCCGCGCGTCGTCCGGCTCCGGTCCGTCCATCACCCGCTGCGCTCCGGTGGGTCTGTGGACCCGGCACCACACCCGGCGGCCCCGCTGAGGGCTTCTTGGGTTGCAGACGTGACGCGCAGAGCAGCCTCTTTCTGCCTGCCGTTCCTCAGGAGCACTTCCGGGTCAGACTCTCTGGACTTCAAAATAAAAGAGTTGAACGTGAGAACGAGCGTAGGATAACTATGCGCGTAAAGCGTATAGCATTTTATTGTGAAGTCTCGTAAACCGGAAGTAGATACACGGAGCCCCGGCCGTCTCTTTACCGGCTCTCACCTTCAACTGAGAGTCTGTGGCGGTTTCTCCTTTAGCCGGACGCGTGCACGTTCGTGTGAGGTAACGTAGCAACACGACGTGGAGTTACCTGTGCTGCGGCGAGCCATGTACGACTGAGCTAACATGCTATGGCTCGCGGTAGCTAGCTGTCGGGTGGGTGCTCGTGTTCCGGCCACCGGCGTACCCCGTCGGCGGTGTTAGGGAGTTGTCTGTCGAATGGAGGAAGAGCTAAACTAACCACACTAATATTTGTCAACCGATAAAGATACAGATTATGATTTTATGGAAATGGAATTGTCTTCTTTATTAAAGAAAAAACGTATTACATCAGAATAATATAACATGTGTTATAGGCCAAATACATGACATCATTATAGTAATACACAGCAACAGCATGTAGTCATTCAAACCTTGATGGAGGCAGGGCTCTCAAGTTTTGAAGACGGGCAAGAGTGACATTTCCATCACATTTTCTGATTGGCTGATAAGTGGCTCCTCACAGCAGAACTCAGGGGAGCGCTTGATTCCTCCACGGTGAGGGCAGCGCGGCGGCACATTAAAACATTAAATAGCCGAGAGTTTTTTCAGCGTGAGAAATACGATGTGTGGCGGGAGTGCGTGACGTAAGACCGAAATGCGTGAGTCTCACGCTCAATGCGTGACACTTGAGAGCCCTGTGGAGGCCCACTCCATGACCCAAACCCGGTGGACATGCTTCATAGCCTGGCCCTTCAGTTCTGGGGCCCTTAACTTCCAGCTCAGTGTTAGCAGCTTTCCCCAGTTAGTTCTGGGAGAACTGGACTGGACCTCTTGAACCCTTTGCAGTGTTTTGTTTCCCTGTCCACATATTTTTGGACATTGGGCGTAGTCGAGCGTTGGGGCCACTTTGAGAACGCCTGAACACAGTGTCACAATGTCACGGTGTCAGTGTCACAATGTCACAGTGTCAGTGTCACAGTGTCACAATGTCACAGTGTCACCGTGTCACAGTGTCACAATGTCACCGTGTCACAATGTCACAGTCACAATGTCACAGTGTCACAATGTCACGGTGTCACAGTGTCACAATGTCACCGTGTCACAGTGTCACAATGTCACCGTGTCACAGTGTCACAATGTCACAGTGTCACAATGTCACAGTCACAATGTCACAGTGTCACAATGTCACAGTGTCACGGTGTCAGTGTCACAGTGTCAATGTCACAATGTCATAATGTCACGGTGTCAGTGTCACAATGTCATAATGTCACGGTGTCAGTGTCACAATGTCACGGTGTCACAATGTCACGGTGTCAGTGTCACAATGTCATAATGTCACGGTGTCAGTGTCACAATGTCACGGTGTCACAATGTCACGGTGTCACAATGTCACAGTGTCAGTGTCACAATGTCACCGTGGGCTTGGTGTAGAACTAAATATCCTCTTGTCTGGTTTCTCCTGCAGCACGGTGCGACCCCCCCTTCCCTCTCCTCACGTGTGACATCATCATCTCGGCTGCAGCTCCATCATGAACACGAGACGCTGTGTGTTTCTGCTCCGGCTCTCCAGAACCGGGCTCTTGGCCCCTCGGCACGGCGCCGGGGCCTCCGCCTCCCCCCCGCTCCTCCCCCACAGCCACTCGTACTCCAGCGGCATCAAGATGCGATCCTACCTTCAGTACTTAAAACGCAAGGTGGTGCCCCCCCCCAGTCCCCCGTACGGCCACGTGTGCCAGGTGGGGGACCCGGTGCTGCGTCTGCACGCGGCCGCCGTGGACCCCGAGGCCATCGCCGGCCCCGAGGTGCAGCGGGTCATCGCCGCCGTGGTCAAAGCGATGAGGCGGTTCGAGTGCGTGGGACTCAGCGCGCCTCAGATCGGGGTGCCGCTCCGCATCCTGGCCCTGGAGTACCCCGAGGAGATGCTGCAGGAGACGGCGCCCGCGTCCAGGGAGGTGCTCGGCCTGTCCGCCCAGCCGCTGAGGGTCTTCGTCAACCCCCGGCTGAGGGTCCTGGATCAACGCACGGCGCTCTTCCAGGAGGCCTGCGAGAGCATCTCGGGCTTCTCCGCCGCAGTGCCGCGCTACCTGTCGGTGGAGGTGTCCGGTACGTCCAGGTGACCCATGTGGGGGTTCTAGTCCTGCAACACGACGTGTGTCTTTGTGATTCATCCGGTTCCCATTGTGTCGGAAAGAAACAAAGAGTGAGACGACGCCACATGTTCTTACCCCCCACCCCCCCACAGGTCTGAACGAGAAGGGGGAGGCCGTCACGTGGCGGGCCAGCGGCTGGCCGGCTCGGATCCTCCAACACGAGATGGACCACCTGGACGGGGTCCTCTACGTGGACCGCATGGACAGCAAGACCTTCCTCAACATCCGCTGGCCGGAGCACAATGAGTAGAGGGACCCTGAGACCCTGAGGTCATGGACCCTGAGGTCAGAGACCCTGAGGTCAGAGACCCTGAGGTCAGGGACCCTGAGGTCAGAGACCCTGAGGTCAGGGACCCTGAGGTCAGAGACAATGAGGTCAGACACACGGCCAGCTTCTCCCACGCCGGCTTCTCTGTTTCATATCTTTGTATCATCGCTGCATTATAAGGGAAAGTAAATAAACCGGAGGATGACACGTTGTGGAAGTCGTGAGATCTGCTTCCTGTCGCTGCTTTAATAATAATAATAATACATTAATTTTATAAGGCGCCTTTCAAGGCACTCAAGGTCGCCGTACAACATATTTAAAAAAATGGACACAATTAAAAAGCAGAACAGTTAAAAAGCAAAACAGTTAAAAAGCAGAACAGTCTGCAGCAGAGCAACCAAGAGGGGAACAGGTCAGCCATAGGCCTGCCTGAAAAGGTGAGTTTTGAGGTGAGTTTTGAATAAAGTGATAGAGTCAATGTTTCTGATGTCAGGGGGGAGAGAGTTCCATAGGCGAGGGCAGCGGCTGAAGGCTCGTGACCCCATGGTGGACAAACGAGCTGGGGGGACAGTCAGGTTGATGGAGGAGGCAGACCTGAGAGACCGGGTGGGGATGTTGATTTGGAGGAGGTGAGACAGGTATGGAGGGGCGAGGTTGTGGATGGCCTTGAATGCATGGAGCAGGATCTTAAAGTCAATGCGGTGTTTGATGGGAAGCCAGTGGAGTTGTTGTAGAACAGGGTGATGTGACAGATGGAAGGGTGTTGGTGATGATGCGGGCAGCAGCGTTCTGGACCAGTTGGAGCTTATGGAGGAGTTTCTGGGGGAGACCAAAGAGGAGGGAATTGCAATAATCCAACACGGAGGTGACAAGAGAGTGGACCAGGATTGCGGTGCTGTTGCGTGTGAGTGAAGGCGGAGGCGGTTGATATTTCGGAGGTGGAAGTAGGCAGACCGGATGGTGGTGTTGATGTGAGTGTGGAATGACAGTGTGCTGTCGAGACGACACCCAGACTCTTCGCCTGAGGGAGGGGAGACCGAGGAGTTGTCTATTGTAAGGGTGAAACTGGGATGCTTGGTGAGAGTGGACTTGGAGCCAATGAGGACAACCTCGGTTTTATTGCTGTTCAATTTGAGGAAGTTTGAGGTGAACCAGTCTTTGATTTCCTGTAAACAGGCACAGAGGGAGGGGGGCGGGAACGTGGAAGAGGGTTTGGAGGAAACATAGAGTTGGGTGTCGTCCGCGTAACAGTGGAATTGAATGTTATGTTTGCGGAAAATGAGTCCAAGTGGGAGGAGGTAGATGATAAACAGGATAGGACCAAGGACAGAGCCCTGGGGAACACCGGAGGAGAGGGGGGAGGGGTGTGATGTGAATGATTTTATGAGTTCGGCCAGAGAGATATGAGTGAAACCATGAAAGGGGTGTGTCTGAAATTCCAATGGAGGCTAGTCGATCAAGGAGGATGGAGTGGGAGATGGTGTCGAAGGCGGCGCTCAGATCGAGGAGGATGAGGATTGATAATAATCCAGAGTCCGCTGCCATGAGGAGGTCATTTGTGATTTTGATGAGGGCTGTTTCTGTGCTGTGACGGGGGCGAAAACCGGACTGGAACTGTTCATATAGGTTATTGTTGGAGAGGTGAGTCTGAATCTGAGATGCCACTGTTTTTTCTAGGATTTTAGAGAGAAATGGTAGGTTGGAAATGGGACGGAGGTTATTAAAAATGTTGGGGTCTAAACCAGGTTTCTTGAGTATTGGAGTAACCGCAGCAGATTTGAGAGGTGATGGGACAGAACCAGAGGTGAGGGAGGAGTGGATGATGGCTGTTATCAGGGGTAGCAGAGAGGGGAGGGAGGTTATGACCAGGGAGGATGGGAGGGGGTCGAGTTGGCAGGTGGATGGCTTGGAAGTCTGGATGAGTTTTGATAAAACGATGGCAGAGGGAGTTGGAAGCAGGATAGAGGTACAGAGAGGGGAATAAAAGTAGAAGGACAACAGGACGTATGAGGGGTCAGTTGCTGATGGATGGCAGCTATTTTAGTGTTTAAAAATGACATTAGGGAGTTACAGTGTTCAGTGGAGTAGAAGTGAGGGGGAAGGGAATCAGGGGGGCGGAATGAATTATTGACCACAGAGAAAAGGGTCCTGGTGTTCCCAGCACCAGCAGTGATTTTGTTTGTAAAGTATTGTGATTTGGCTGAGGAGAGGGCATCTTTGTACAGGAGGATGTGGGCATGGTGCATCTGTTTATGAATAGTGAGTCCGGTTTTGGTGGAAAGCCTCTCCAACTGACGTCCTTTGGCTTTCAACTGGCGGAGGTGAGGGGAGAACCAGGGGGCAGAGTGGGGGAAAGAGACAGTCCGGGTTTTGAGGGGAGCAAGTGAGTTCAGCAGAGTATGGAGACTCTCATTGTAAAGATGAACCAGATGGTCCGAGGTGTGTGAGGGGGTGATGATGGGGAAACTGTCAATGCCTGTTGTGAGGTCAGCTAGATTAATGTTTGAGATGTTGCGAAAGGATATGACACGTAACTGTTTGAATTTGGATAATGTTAAACTTAAATTAAATAAAATAAGCATGTGGTCGGAGATAGGGAGATCGACAGCAGAACAGTTGAGGGGAGTGAGACCAGAGCAACAGACCAAGTCCAAAATGTGACCTTTAGAGTGGGTGGGGAAGTGAATATGTTGTAGGAGACCAAAACTGTCCAAGCAAAAGTGAAGTCCTTAGTGAGGGATGATTAGTGTTGTCCATGTGAATATTCAGATCGCCCAACAGAATTATGTTGGGAGACAGTGAACAGATGTGTGTGAGAAGTGTGGTGAATTCATTGATGAAGTCCTTATTTGGTTTGGGTGGGCGGTAAATGTTGACTAAAACGGTTGGAGTCGGACCATTCAGTTGTAGAGCCACAGATTAGAATGTCTGGGATACTGGCAATGATACTGATGAGACCTTCCAAGTCTCGCGGTGAAGTATCGCGAGACCTCCTCCTCTTCCGGTGAGACGTGGGTGTGCGGTGTAAACAAACCCAGGTGGAACAGACTCGTTCAGCTGAGAGAAGTCGTCAGGGGTTTGCCACGTCTCAGTCAGGCAGAGAAAGTCCAACTTGTGGTCGAGGAGGAGGTCTTGGAGTAGTTGTCCCTTGCCTGAGAGGGAACGGATGTTGAACAATCCAAAGTTGACGTCGGAGTGTTGGTTGGTAAAGCTAACGTTAGCCGACCTGGCTAGGCTGGCTAACGTGCTGTGGTCCACCTTCCTGCGGGTGTTTCTCGGAGGGTGGCGGCGGGTTGAGGACCAGAATGAGTTAATGGCAGTGGAGTTATCGATGCGGTGGTATCGTCCCGCTCCGCGGTGAATGTACCTCCGGCGGGGGTGGCGAGCGGTGTCCGGGAAGTGGTATAGTGTAGGCGGAGGAGCAGATCGGTGGAATCTGAATTGGAGGAGCTCCGCGCTCAAGTAGTGGATCAGGGGTGAGACTGGGAGTATTACGAAGGACAGGACAGTCCACAGGAGCACAAAGCTCACAGCAAGCTTGTAGATCCACATGATCCACGGACAGATGTTCACCGAGCAGCGTAGCTGTCAGCGTTCGGGTAGGTAGGACGACAAACTCGCTGTAAACACAATTCTAACTAAACTAAACGGCTTGACAGTAAGCCCAGGATAGAGACTAGTTCGCCAGAAGTAGGTGGTCTGCTGCAAACTGCAAAAAATCGTAGAAAACTTTAAAAATATAAAATAACCGGAGAGCAGCGGCAGCTAAACGCGCCAGCGTTCACTCCCGGAATAGAAGAAGTGCAATGGTTACTGCGGTGTTAATTGGATATTGACAATCCACGTCCACATCAGCTGTGTGTGTGTTTGTGTTTGTTTGGGTGTGTTTTTGTGTGTGTGTGTTTGTGTTTGTGTGTATGTGTGTTTGTGTGTATGTTTTCCTGTTTGTGTGTGTGTGTGTTTGGGTATTTGTGTGTGTTTAGGACTTTGTGTGTGTTTTTGTTTGTGTGTATGTGTGTTCTTGTGTGTGTTATTTCCAGATCAACTCAAAATATCCGCTCTACAGAGTGATGATGAAGACCTGAGGGAGGACGAGAGTTCAACCAGCAACCTCATGATGACTGCCCTGACCTTTGAGCCTGACTCGGATACAATGCTGTGGAATTATATTTAAAAGTTTTGAATTTACATATTTTTAAATATATTCGTTGAGATATATTAACATCAAACAAATACACAAACGTCAGACGGACTTAACAAAAATATACATGTATACATGTGTGTGTGTAATGGTATATATACACATATACATATATACACACATGTATATATATATGTTTGTATATTTTAGGGCTGCAACAACGAATCGATAAAAATCGATTCTTAAAATAGTTGGCAACAATAGACAACTCCTCGGTCTCCCCCTCCCCTCAGGCGAAGAGTCTGGGTGTCGTCCTCGACAGCACACTGTCATTCCACACTCACATCAACACCACCATCCGGTCTGCCTACTTCCACCTCCGAAATATCAACCGCCTCCGCCCTTCACTCACACCCAACAGCACCGCAATCCTGGTCCACTCTCTTGTCACCTCCCGCTTGGATTATTGCAATTCCCTCCTCTTTGGTCTCCCCCAGAAACTCCTCCATGAGCTCCAACTGGTCCAGAACGCTGCTGCCCGCATCATCACCAAAACCCCTTCCATCTGTCACATCACCCCTGTTCTACAACAACTCCACTGGCTTCCCATCAAACACCGCATTGACTTTAAGATCCTGCTCCATGCATTCAAGGCCATCCACAACCTCGCCCCTCCATACCTGTCTCACCTCCTCCAAATCAACATCCCCACCCGGTCTCTCAGGTCTGCCTCCTCCATCAACCTGACTGTCCCCCCAGCTCGTTTGTCCACCATGGGATCACGAGCCTTCAGCCGCTCTGCCCCTCGCCTATGGAACTCTCTCCCCCCTGACATCAGAAACATTGACTCTATCACTTTATTCAAAACTCACCTCAAAACTCACCTTTTCAGGCAGGCCTATGGCTGACCTGTTCCCCTCTTGGTTGCTCTGCTGCAGACTGTTCTGCTTTTTAACTGTTTTGCTTTTTAACTGTTCTGCTTTTTAATTGTGTCCATTTTTAAATATGTTGTACGGCGACCTTGAGTGCCTTGAAAGACGCCTTATAAAATTAATGTATTATTATTATTATTATCGATTCGTTGTGTCGCGCGATTATTACGGCGCTCAATAAGTCACGGAGTATAAACAAAGTAGATTTGAGCGCAGAGCGGCGCAGGGGAAACAAGAGCGGAGCGAGAGGACAGAACGCTGCGTTGTGAGAGCCAATCAGCGCTGAGCTGCTCCTCTGTTGGTGAATCTAATTGGCTGCTGCTGCTCACGTGGCGCTGGATGCGGAAGTCATTCACGTAGTCGGAGACATTCACGGAGCTAAGTGCGCCTCCGGGTGACGTTATGACCCCAGACACCAGGGCGCTACATGTCACGATGTGTGTGGCATTTCCACAAGAAGTATAACGTAGAAAACGTGGTTCTTTATTCCGTGGCGGATAGCGGAAAATATTTTTCCACGGAGAAAGGCAACGGAGATAAGCCACGCCCCCACTGGCTGTGAGCGCTGCGCGTGCAGACAGCATTTAACGGAGTGGAGCGGCGTGCGCTCTGATCGCTCTTTTAATGAAGTATCGATACAAAAAATATGCTAAATCACATCGTTTTTAACGTACAGGTACCATGGACGGATTAAGAAACCACGGGCCCCATGGCCTGGACGTGTCAAGGGCCCCCCCCCCACCCGCAAAAAAAAAAATTGTGTAAAAAAAAATATATATATATATATTTAAATATACTTCTTTTTTTAAACATCGCTAACAAAACAGTCCGTATGGAACAACGATACCGGAGCTGAGCAGACAACATAACGCGAATTATATGACCATGACATGAATGACTTAAGCCTAGCATATACCGGCTATGGCGCATCGTGTCATATCATCATATCAATACAAAGTTAATAACAGCTACTTCACGCAGAGGCTCTGGCTTAGGGGCCCCCTGAGCTCATGGGCCCCTGGTGCCGGTAAGTTCGTTCGGTAATCCATCCCTCAGTAGGACTATTGGGGCCCTGTTACTGACATGAATGACTTCAGCCTAGCATATACCGGCATACGGCGCATCGTGTCATATCATCATATTCATATCAATACAATGTTAATAACAGCGACGTCACGCGCGGAGGCTCAGGCCCAGGGGCCCCCTGAGCTCATGGGCCCCTGGGCCCGGTAGGCCCGTTGGTTAATCCATCCCTAACGGGTACTTTGTTAGCATCGCTACACCGTGCAGCGTGACAGCAGCAGATGTAGCGGACTAACTTCCCAAACGCTGATTGGCCGAGACGCGACACGTCCCATCAAAGATGTTTTATTGTGAAGAGCACCACTTCACATTTTCTCCGCGTCTCACTGTAATCTCAACGGCAGCGGGCCAGGTGAACAAAATAATAAATCGGAACGCGTCTCTGATATTGTTCAGGGGGCGGGGCCACATGGGGACCACTGCTCAGGAGAGGAGAGCTGTCAGTCTGTTTGTGACGGTTCATCACCATGGTGACCAGTGAACAGGTTCATCACATGGTGACCAGTGAACAGGTTCATCACCATGGTGACCAGTGAACAGGTTCATCACCATGGTGACCAGTGGGTCTCCAGGATCTTTCCATGACTTTAAACCAAATTTCCATGATTAAACATTGTGTGAAAACTCTGTCTATACGTGACAAAGTGAGAAGATGTAGTATTTAAACTAACAATGAGAATTCCAAAGCATACCATATATATACCGTTGTAGAGTTAGGAAACAGCGAGGCAGTAGACGTAGTTGCAGTCGAGGTAGTTTACTTCAACTCCACATAACATGTACAATACTTGTGCATCAAGATAGCAGCGTGACAACAACCCCCTTCCGGAAACGGAAGCCCTAGACTAAATAACCCGCCACTCTTAAAGGCACAGTAGCTCTTAGGTGAATGTCTCTCACCGTCTGTATGTGGGTCACCACACAGGCCCCCCCAGAATTCACCAAACCAAAAGTGCAATAGACAAAAGTCAGTGAACAGAGTCTGACTCAAAAAGGCAAAGTCAACCAAACCAAAAGTGCAATAGACAAAAGTCAGTGAACAGAGTCTGACTCAAAAAGGCAAAGTCAACGTGGCGGGGGGCGGACCAAACGGCCGAAACGGCTGCGCTTCGCAGCAGGGAACTCAAGTGGGGCCGGGGCAGGGACAGAGGTCGGGGCAGGGGGTGGGGCTGAAACAGGGGGGCGCCCCCGGCGTGGGGGCAGGGCCAACTGGACGGGCTCATCAATGTCCAAATGAGCAGGCTTGAGACGGTCGATAGCGACTCTCTCTGGCCTGCCCCCCATGTCCACAACAAAGTTCTTAGCGCCCGCTTCCAGGACACGGAAGGGGCCGTCGTAGGGGGGCTGCAGCGGAGACCGATGGCTGTCATGTCGAATGAAGACATACCTCGCCGCTGGCAGGTCCCTGGGGACATAGGACTGGGGGAGGCAGTGGCGAGTCGTCGGGACCGGAACGAAGGCATCGGCGACGCCCCGGGACACAGTCCGGTGAGAGGAGGCGGACCAGGGAGCAGTCGCGTCCGGCAGAAACTCCCCCGGGACCCGCAGGGGCTGGCCGTATACCAGCTCGGCGGACGAGGCCTGGAGGTCTTCCTTGGGGGCAGAGCGGAGACCGAGCATGACCCACGGGAGGCGGTCAATCCAGTCGGCGCCCGTAAGGCCGGCACGCAGAGCAGCCTTCATGTCACGATGGAACCTCTCACAAAGTCCATTAGCCTGCGGATTGTACGCCGTAGTACGGTGAATCTTCACCCCCAGGTGCTCAGCAACTGTAGTCCAGAGCTCCGAGGTGAACTGGGGGCCCCGGTCGCTCGTGATGTCACCCGGCGTGCCAAAGCGGGCCACCCAGCCCCCGATGAATGCCCGGGCGACCTCCGCTGCTGTAGTGGAGGACAGGGGGACAGCTTCCGGCCACCTGGTGGTCCTGTCCACCATGGTGAGAAGGTAAGTATATCCGCGGGAGGGGGGCAGGGGGCCCACCAGGTCCACATTTACGTGGTCGAAGCGCCTCTCCGGCACCACAAACGGTGCCAAAGGGGCCTTTGTATGGCGGTGCACCTTAGCGCGCTGGCACGCAACGCAAGAGCCAGCCCAGGCTCTAACGTCCTTCTGGAGACCAGGCCAAACAAACCTGACGCCCACCAGCTTAGTCGAGGCCTTCACACCAGGGTGGGAAAGGCCGTGGATGGTGTCGAAAACCCGCCGCCGCCGGGCAGCAGGCACCAGCGGGCGCGGTTGACCGGTAGAGGTGTCGCAGAGGAGGGTGCCGTCGGCTGTATCGAACACCACGTCCTCCAGCCGTAGTGCAGTCGGAGCCGACCGGAAGGCTTGAATGTCTGAGTCCGTGGCTTGGTCCGCCGCCATAGCGGCGTAGTCGAGCCCCAAGTGGACGGACCCGACGACCACCCGAGAGAGGCAGTCGGCGACCAAGTTGTCCTTGCCCGACACGTGCTGGATGTCCGTGGTGAACTCGGAAATCGCCGAGAGCTGACGCTGCTGACGCCCCGACCACGGTTCCGCGGTCTTGGCCATGGAGAACGTCAGCGGCTTGTGATCCACGAACGCAGTGAAACGCCTGCCCTCCAACAAGAACCTAAAGTGTCTGGTGGCAAGGAAAAGACCCAGCAGTTCCCTGTCAAAGGTGCTGTATTTGCGCTCGTTTTCACGGAGCTGTTTGCTGAAGAACGCCAGCGGCTGCCAGGCACCCCCCACCCACTGCTCGCACACCGCCCCCACCGCGTAGTCAGAGGCGTCCGTGGTGAGGGCGATGGGGGCAGCGGGAGACGGGTGCGCCAGCAGAGCAGCATCGGCCAGCGCGGCCTTGGCCCCAGTGAAGGCTATGTCCATCTCCGAGGACCAGTCCAACCCATCCTTGGGCAGCTTTCCCCGCAGGGCCTCGTACATAGGGCGCATGAGGTGGGCAGCATGGGGAAGGAAACGGTTGTAAAAGTTCACCATGCCCAGAAACTCCTGTAGAGACTGTACGGTGCGGGGGCGAGGGAAACCTGCGACGGCCTCCACCCTGGCGGGAAGGGGGACGGCTCCCAGCGGAGTGACGTGGTGGCCGAGGAAGGTGATGGACGACAGGCCAAACTGGCACTTAGCTGGGTTGACGATGAGGCCATGTCCACCGAGGCGCTCGAACAGCTGCTGGAGGTGAGTCATGTGATCCTCCATGGATGCACTGGCCACTAGAATGTCGTCTAAATAAACAAACAAAAAAGGCATGTCTCGAAGAACGGAGTCCATCAGGCGCTGAAACGTCTGCGCCGCCCCTTTGAGGCCAAACGGCATACGTAAAAACTCAAAAAGTCCAAAGGGCGTGATGACGGCCGTCTTTGGGACATCCTGTGGGTGGACTGGCACCTGGTGGTATCCCCGCACCAGGTCCACTTTGGAGAAGACGACGGCCCCTGCCAGGTGGGCAGAGAAGTCCTGTATGTGCGGGACGGGGTACCGGTCAGCAGCGGTGGCATTGTTAAGGCGACGGAAATCGCCGCACGGGCGCCAACCCCCGTCGGCCTTAGTAACCATGTGTAGGGGGGACGCCCATGGACTGTTTGATCGGCGCACAATGCCGAGGCGCTCCATGGTCGAGAACTCCCCCCTGGCGATCGCAAACTTGGCTGAGTCAAGGCGGCGGGCCCGGGCGTAGACAGGGAACCCACGGTGGTGATATGGTGCTCCACGCCATGCTTAGCCACTGTAGACGAGAACGTGGGTGTGGTGAGGTGGGGAACTGGGCGAGTAGGCGCTGATACGGGTCCCCGGTGGCCAGCGTGTTTGACAGGCAGAGCGCCCCAGCCCCCCCCAGCGTACAGGGGTACGAGGCAAAAGAAAGGGCATCAATCAGGCGGCAGTTCTTTACGTCCACCAGCAGGCTGAAAGCACAGAGGAAATCTGCGCCCAGGAGAGGCGTGGATACCGCAGCCACAACAAAGTCCCAGCCGAAACGGCGCCCGCCAAAACACACCTCCACTTGCCTGGTGCCATAGCTACGTATGGGCGTGCCGTTAGCAGCGTCCACGGGTTGAGCTGGCAGGATGCTGCGTTGTGCGCCTGAGTCGACCAGCAGCCGCCGGCCAGACAAGGAGTCAGCGATGAATAACAGCTTGCAGTCACGGCCGGCGCCCATAGCCGCTAACGAGCGCCGGCCCTGGCGTTTCCCTGTGGCTTGAAACTGCATGGCTTACGGCACTGCTTGGCCTTGGCCCCAAACCTGGCATGGTAGTAACAGAGCCCGTCGTCGGGTTGGCGGCGGGCCGTCACCGCAGCCGCAGTGTCTGTATAGTCCTCCATGGGCGGGGGCGGGGTGCCCTGGTGGGGCAGCAGGGCATGGACAAACTGCTGCCGGTTGGCCAGGAAAACCCTGTCTGCTTCAGCAGCCAGAGCGCGATAGTCCTTGGACGAGGCGAGGGGGGAACTGGCCGGTGCCGTGCGTACAGGCACTGGGAGCTGCCTCAGGAAAATGTGCGTAAAAAGGAAAGAGGGATCAGCCGATCCTAGCACGGCTAGCATTTTTCCATCATCTCCGATGGCCTGCTGTCGCCGAGGCCGTTGAGGGAGAGCAGGCGGTCCGCCTTCTCCAGTTCAGACAGTTCGAAAAGTTTCAGAAGGAATGTCTTTCGTGCTTCGTACTTGCCGGCAGCCGGTGGAGCTTCCAGCAGCATCATCGCTCGTGCTGTCGTCGAAGCATCCAAAGCGGCCACAACGTGGAAGTACTTCGTGACATCCTGCTTTATTCCTCTGAGCTGGAATTGGGCTTCTATGTGCTGAAACCACGGCCGTGGGTTATGCTGCCAAAAGTCTGGCAACTTGACGGTAGCGGCGTAGACGTTAGCCATGTCGTTAGCCCCGGCGTTCGGTACGGGCGGTGCGGCGGGAACGTTAACCACGGCGACGTCGTTTTCGTTGTCGGACATGTCGTATTCACTCACGTCAGGGTCACCAGTGTAGAGTTAGGAAACAGCGAGGCAGTAGACGTAGTTGCAGTCGAGGTAGTTTACTTCAACTCCACATAACATGTACAATACTTGTGCATCAAGATAGCAGCGTGACAACAACCCCCTTCCGGAAACGGAAGCCCTAGACTAAATAACCTGCCACTCTTAAAGGCACAGTAGCTCTTAGGTGAATGTCTCTCACCGTCTGTATGTGGGTCACCACCAGTGGCGGCTGGTGAAATTTTTTTTTGGGGGGGCGCAGTTGGGCGACGCGGTTTAAATAGCACTCAACAATGAGAAGAAAAGAGGTTTTGAGTAGAATATTGTAAAAACCAAAGCTTTATTTCAAGAACACAGCGTGCTCATCAACACTGTCCAATAACAACTATCAACACACTGTAACTTTGGGCATGAGAGGTTCAGAGCAGAATTCTTTAAGAAACATTGGGTTGGGTTTTAGAGGTTTGCAAAATAAAAGAGTTTCACCCTCACATGAAAGAGGTTCAGAGCAGATGTAACTGATGTGGAACGGGCATGGAAGAAGTCGGCTCAGATGGTGGATTTTCCCAGCACTTATTTATTCTGCAGAAGACAACAGAACACACACATTTGCCTTCTGATCTGTCTCTGCACTTCCACTTCCTCAGCAAAATAAAACCATTGTCCATGGAAGACAGGACCACATTAAATCTAAATAATAACAATTCTCATCAAAAACCATGACATGTAACATACAAGGGGAAAACAGAGACCCCTAATGGACAAAATAAATAACTACATGAGCTAGAGTCATTTCAGCAGAAACAGAGAAAATTCTAACTTTGAACAAAGGAAACACATACCTGCAGAAGACAACAGAACACACATTTGCCTTCTGATCTGTCTCTGCACTTCCACTTCCTAGACACGCAAAACACAATTTACACAAGGAAAATATACGTCGGGCGACGGATGTAGCTAAACAAACGGTGCCAAAGTGGCTCAATGAGACCGCCACCAAACGTATATGTTGACGGTCTAAATGACACGACAGCTGGACGCCGTGATCGTATTTGCGACCATTACTGTATGTAACATAAACGGTTAATTTTATAAAAGAATATAGCCAAAATAGTGCAACATCGTTTTTCACTCAACTCACCCTCAGCAATATAAAACCATTGTGAGCAGGGTTGCCAGGTCTGTGTGACAAAACCAGCCCAATGGCCAATCAAAACCAGCCCAAAAACCAGCCCAATATCAGAACTCAAAATATGCCCGTGCCAAACCATATACACTGCTTTTAAAGTCCAACAGCATTGCTATCATTGCCAAATATATTGTAATATCTACAAAGTAACAACATATGTTTAGTTTGCCAGCATTAAAAGCAGTTTTCCCTAAACAGTTATTTCCCCTATGTCCTAAAATGGCCTTGTGTAATTAGATACAGTATATTATCATAAATAAAATGTGTGTACGTGCTGATCTGGAGTCAGTTTGGTAGGATTTGGGTATGAATAAATTATTTCATTTAAAATATGGATTTTTATTTAAAGATATTCATGTAATTTGCATGCAAAATAGGTCTACCCGAACCAAGGACAAAAAATTCAACCCGCGCAACACTTCAAAAGTGGCCCGATTCCGCAGGAAAACCGCGGACCTGGCAACACTGCTCTATGGGCTGAGGGAACATACGGGTCTCTGATCTGCCGAATAATCCAATCGCGTGCGCACATTTGTGCGCCCCAAGATTCCCGGTTTCATCCGCCAATGTGAAGCCGGTCTTTGCCAAAACGACTGAAATGTTGTATCAATGCCGTACACACACGTTAGACCAGCGCCCCGAAAAAGGGGAGGGGCTTCTCTCCGTGATAATGGCGATATATTATATTTTTTCACATTAACTTAAGTGGTTGTTGACAGGGGCTTACGGTCTCCCACACACATTTAGCGCGTCAACACGGTATATTTACTATTTAAATGATTTGGCATATAATGTTTTTTGACAGATTTTTTTTTTTTTTCTTCTTCTTCTTTTTTTTTCATCTCCAAATTTTAAGAGGGGCGGCGCCCTAGCGCCCCCTATGGACGAACCGCCACTGGTCACCACACCGTGTAAATTAAAATTTGAATAAAACAAATTTACATTACTTTTCCAAATATTTTGGGATTTTATTTTTTTCAATTACTTTTCTAGGCCTGCTAATAGCCATTTAAAAATTCCATGACTTTTCCAGGTTTTCCATGACCGTACGGACCCTGTTTTGAATAAAGGGTTGAAAATTAAAGTTTTTTTGTTTTTTTTATCCGTTTAATCGATTAATCGATAGAATAATCAACCGATTAATCGATTATCAAAATAATCGTTAGTTGCAGCCCTATATATATATATATATACTCTGGACCAGGTGATCTGCTCGAACATAATCAGTGATTAGGGCCAGGCCCGTCACAATATACAGTACATATACACATATATATGTATACATATATATATGTGTGTGGCTCTAGAGAGATATGTGTGTGTGTGTGTATATATATATATATATATAAGTACACAAGTACAGACTGAGGAGGCCGTAGAGACGGCGTGTACGTCTCTGGTGTCCACCTGTCAATCACCTGGTAGCCCCCGTCCAGAGCTCCTCTCCCACTCCTCCCTCCTCCAGACCTCCTCCCTCCAGACCTCCTCCGTCCAGACCTCCTCCGTCCAGACCTCCTCCCTCCAGACCAGGGGTCCCCAACCCCCGGGCCGCGGCCCGGTACCGGTCCGCGGCTTGGTTGGAACCGGGCCGCGGAAAAAAAGTGAATAAATAAAGTTTTAAATTATTTATTTTTAATCAGTCGGAAAAATATCTTATTTTGAAAAAGGACCGGATCCACCCGTGTGTCGGTCTGAGCCGCGTTCAGGAGTCTTAAAGTTCGGGTTTATCGCTGCAGGCGAGTCTCACGCGTCGAACCCTCTGCTGGCGGCACAGTGACAAAGAATCTTAAACAGATTCAACCTGCTCAATGAGTTCTGTCACTTCAGGGAAATGACAACTGGTTTCAAGTTGGCCGATAAAGTCGCTGCTGTGTGGGCGAGTGAACAGCGGAATATTCTACATGTTTCAGACGTTGACCGGGTGGAAGAGGCTTTTAAAAGAGTTTGAGCGGTACTCCAACCACAAAAGACCCGACTGCAAAAGAATAGACCTGCAACCCATTTGTAAACAAACCCACCCGGTGAATCGAGCCCGTCCGAGCTAGAAGAAAATGTGTTCGAGATGCAAATGACGGTGGCCTGAAGGGACATTTCACACAACAACTCTGTCTGTTCTAATGACAGCGACCAGAACTCGGTGAGGAGCAGCGGACCAATCACACGTCTGAGTCGCCGTCTCCATTAGCGGCTCGTTGCAGGTCAACAAGCGCACGGCTCACACTCATTCGGCGTAATGAGGAGTTGTAGTTTTGGCACTTTATGCCCTTCGTATAATTGTATGACGTCATATTTATTACGTCATTTATATTGCCGGTCCGTGAAAATAATTTCTGACACGGAACAGGTCCGTGGCTCAAAAAAGGTTGGGGACCGCTGCTCCAGACCACCTCCTCCCTCCAGACCTCCTCAGTCCAGACCTCCTCCAGAGCCTCAACACAGAGACATGAGGGGGGATCCGGGTTCTTCCCTATGGGAGCCAAGAGTGAAACGTTATTCTTAAATCTAAAGTAGACCATGATATTGTTCCAGGTGTTTAATATATTCCGTACAATAAAGTTATTTTGAACCTCCAGCTCTGCTCTTGTAGTTTACGAAGGGCCAGTTCTTTAAAGTGATTGACATGTGATCCACGTCAATGAAGAAGCTGTTGGGTCTTGAGCTCGGCAGCGTCTGTCGGGGGTTCAGTCCCCTGGCAGCATCTTCACGTTGAGCTTATCCTGCCCAGCCAGGAAGCCGGGGGCGTCACCCACCTGTTCGGTCTTCCCTGATGCGTGTTGTGATTGGTTTTAGATTGAGTTTAACACGTTAGTTAAGGGAGGGGCCAATTCTAATTCCAATGTGTGTTATCTCCCTGAGTGACCGGTGAAAAGAGAACCGACGGGACACGGTGAACTGGATTCTGCCGGAGAACCGACGGGACACGGTGAACTGGAGTCGGCCGGGAAACCGACGGGACACGGTGAACTGGATTCTGCCGGAGAACCGACGGGACACGGTGAACTGGAGTCGGCCGGGGAACCGACGGGACACGGTGAACTGGAGTCGGCCGGGAAACCGACGGGACACGGTGAACTGGATTCTGCCGGAGAACCGACGGGACACGGTGAACTGGAGTCGGCCGGGAAACTGACGGGACACGGTGAACTGGATTCTGCCGGAGAACCGACGGGACACGGTGAACTGGAGTCGGCCGGGGAACCGACCGGACACGGTGAACTGGAGTCGGCCGGGGAACCGACCGGACACGGTGAACTGGAGTCGGCCGGGGAACCGACGGGACACGGTGAACTGGATTCTGCCGGAGAACCGACGGGACACGGTGAACTGGAGACGGCCGGGGAACTGACGGGACACGGTGAACTGGAGTCGGCCGGGGAACTGACGGGACACGGTGAACTGGATTCTGCCGGACAACCGACGGGACACGGTGAACTGGAGTCGGCCGGGGAACCGACGGGACACGGTGAACTGGATTCTGCCGGACAACCGACGGGACACGGTGAACTGGAGTCGGCCGGGGAACCGATGGGACACGGTGAACTGGATTCTGCCGGAGAACCGACAGGACACGGGGAACTGGAGTCAGCCGGGGCGCCGCCTGGGCACCCCAGCTGACTCCAGTTCATGGGGGGGGGGGGGAGCCGGGATCGGCCGGGCACCGACGGGACACGGAGAACTGGAGTCGGTTGGGGCGCCGACGGGATTGGCCAGTTCCGCGCTTATCAAAATCCACTATTTAACTCTATTAAACAGCATCTCAATGAAAAGCTCAACGGCCAGTCTCCTTCGGTTTTGTTCTACCCTCCGGGGGACAGTCTTTGGTTTTGTAGTGTTGTGGTGTTTGGCTACTATTAGCGGAGAGGGTAAACTTTGTCTAGGAAAAACTTACAATTCAATTCATAACATTCTATGATGAGTTCTTTCGTGTTCCTCCACCTGTCCATGATGGACGGTCCATTATAACTTTTGTCCTCCCGTCGCAGGTGTCTCTTGACAGCGAAGGCGATGAAGTTTTCAAGATCCGGTTCCGGGTTTTTTATGCAGAGCAGCACTGCTTTCGCAGAGCCCCAGTTCTTGCACAATTCCTTGCAAATTGCTTTTTCAAGTTTTCGACAGGTTTTTGTCTTGATCTCGAATTCAAGATCCTTGACTTCGGCCCATGTTCTTTCGATTATGCGGATCATGATGAGCCTTATGTCCACGGATGAAGCAATAGGTGACATTCTGGCTTTCTGGCAAAGCTTCGTCAACAGCATCTCAACGAAAAGATTAATGGCCAGTTCCCTTCGGCTTCGTTCTACCTTCCGGGGCACAGGCTTGCTAGGTTTGGGCTCGCTCTGCAAGGGCACGCTCTGGGGAGTATTCTCGATGACAACCGGTGCCAGCGGTAGTTCCGGGGACTCAGCTTTGGCGATAGAATCTCTCAGTCTTTTAGCGTGGTGGCCTACCTGAGTGATTTGCCACCATCTCTGCAGTCTTAGGAAAACCAGCACTTTCCTCTGGATCGCGGCATACATATTTGTGTGCAACGTAGGAGTTTCGCCAGTGCGATAAGTTCTCTTCAGAGGGTCGACCTCGGGCGCCATCCACTGTAGGATGTTATTGTAGAGGAGATCACTCAGTTCTTCTGTGATGATCAGGGAATTGTTTTCAGAATAGTTCTGGAACTTGGGAAGCGCACTTGCATTATTTTCGGCCTGGGGTCTTTTGTCCCATTTCATCATCTTATCGATAACAGAACTTAGGTCTGACTGCCCCGAGTAGTCCCTTTCTACATTGGCGTCAGGGTTGTATTTGGCCATCAGTCGTTCTGTCTGAAGATGGAGCCACATCTTGGCAAAGCTCTTTGCAAAAGAGATCTCGATTTGGCCTCCGATCTCTCTCATCGTCTGTTCGACTGTGGGACTTGGACCAGCAGCTTCTCCTTTCTCCAAACGGTTGTCCTTAGCGATGGCAAAAGCAACGTTTTCTGCAATGTCTTCAGCCTCCTGAGAGATTACAGATTCCAAACGCTCATACTCAAAGTCTGGTACGTCATCAAAGAGAGGATCCATGATGTCTTTCAGGTTCTTCTCAATTATGGATTTGACATATTTTACTGTCTTCATATTAATCACAGGTGAATGAGGACCGCGGTCACCGGACTCTGCGCAGCTTGGTTTCACAACATGCTGTGGTGAATTCAGCGCGCTGGTCAGTTTTGTTCGCTGCCTCCGTGTGCGAGGTGAGAACTCGGTCTTCATGTTGGCTGTTAATTCTTTTAACATTTGAATGGCATGACAAACTATTGTGTTGATTATGCCGGCGGCAGTAAAGTGCTGAATTATTATTCCTTCCTTAGAAGATGTGAAAACTGATTTGACACTATCTTCTATCTCACTACTGATATCGTACACCAAGCGTACTGCGCTTTCACACTTCTCCCGGTTTTGGATGTTCAGGACATCTGAAAAAAGATCTATAATGACGTCCCCCACGATGAAAAAGTCTTCATACAACTCTGATTTGTACAGGTGAAACCATGTCCAGATGGCTTTTGTCGCTGTTACAATTATGTCCAAAATCAGTTCTGCGAGGAGGATTTTGGTGCTGTCTTCTGTAGTGCCCCTTTTCAACAGTTCCCACTGTTTTGCTGTCATCCCTTGAAAAAAGGATTTAATGAGGAGTTCAATCTCGTGCTGGAGTTCCCGTTGGGCTTCTGTCTGTTGATTCATCTTGCTTGTTGCTTCGTTCAATACTTCCATGAAAAATAGTAGTAAATAAATCCGTGGGTGTTTCGCGACTCTGCGAAGCGCTCCTCTGTTAAGCCCGCGGATCTAGGCCAGTGATGTCGGATCAAAGGCACCTCAACAGCCGCACGTCACTAGAGCGTGTGACGTCACGTTCGAAAATGGCGGCCCCCGTTGCTGCATCGCTGTTGTCATAGCGCAACGACTCGGGGTTTAGACGCGTGCGCAGTGTGCTGGAGTGGTGTAGCGGGGGGTTTGGGGGGCAGTCGTCATGAAGGCCTTCTGCGGAGGAGCCAACCCGAATACCGGAGCTCCGGACCGGCTGGAGGACACCGAGGAGTACGACTACCACCAGGAGATCGCCAGGTACCAGCTAACGTTAGCCCCGAGCCGGAGGTGCGGGCGCGCGCTTGGATGCTGCGTTTGCGGCTTCCCGGCAGTTGTAGAGCTCAGTACCGGATGGATACTCGAGGACGAGCATCACGTGTTGCTAATATGCGATATATGCACCTAATGATGTTAAACGATGAGCGTACTACGATGTACTATTACAATTATATTGCACCTGGAACTATACAATACTCTCTCAGACTGTACTTTGTTGATATGGAATACTGTCTTTCCTCATCATATGCTATTATTGTATGTATGTCCTATACTCACACAGACAAGTACTATTACTTAATCATCAGACATATTATACTGGTTGTATTATACTATGCTTATTATCAAACGCTGAGTTCTCCCTCAGACCGCAAAGACCCCTGAAGTGTAATTCCAATTCAAAATTAATAAAAGCTAAGCGTCAACAACTTGCCAGAGTGTCATCAGAGTTTCTGTGTTTCTTCTTCATTTCACAGCACTAGGCTGGTGTTGAGTACGTTGTGTGATTTGATGTGTAGAGGGGTCTCTCTCTCAATGGCAGCCGGCGTACGCTCTCGAGACGCAACGTGTTCTACATGTTTCATGTTTATACCGAGATGTCAGTTTGGTCCTGGACATTTGGTTTAAAGTCCTGTAAATCCACTGGTCAACATGTGTGAGAGCCCTGCCGTCTGAAGGTGTGGTTTCTGCTGCAGGTCCTGCTTTGCGGACATGCTCCACGACAGCGACCGGGTGAGTCGACACTCAAGAGGCTCCGATGTCTCCTTCAAAGGACACTTCATGAAACCTGAGAAATACTGTGAACCTTTGTTCAAAATAATAAAGATACTTCTACTACCACTACTACACACACACACACACACACACACACACACACTGACTTTGTTCAATCTGCCTCCAGAACCAGAAGTACTACCGGGGCATCCGGGCCGCCGTGGCGCGGGTCCAGGCCCGCGGGGAGAGGGTGGTGGTGCTGGACATCGGCACGGGGACGGGCCTCCTGTCCATGATGGCCGCCACGGCCGGAGCCCACCTGTGCTACGCCGTGGAGGTAGAGAAGAGGACCGTCTCACCCCCGTCTCACCCCAGTCTCACCTCCGTCTCACCCCCGTCTCACCCCCGTCTCACCCCCATCTCACCCCCGTCTCACCTCCGTCTCACCTCCTCGTCTCACCTCGTCTCCTCGTCTCACCTCGTCTCACCTCGTCTCACCCCGTCTCACCCCGTCTCACACGTCTCACCCCGTCTCACACGTCTCACCCGTCTCACACGTCTCACCCCGTCTCACACGTCTCACCCCGTCTCACCCCGTCTCACCCCGTCTCACCTCATTGTCTCACCTCGTCTCACCTCGTCTCATCTCCTCGTCTCACCTCGTCTCATCTCCTCGTCTCACCTCGTCTCACCTCGTCTCGTCGTCTCACCCTGCCTCACCCTCGTCTCACCTCGGTCTCACCCCGTCTCACTCCGTCTCACCCCGTCTCACCCCGTCTCACCCGTCTCACCCCGTCTCACCCCGTCTCACCCCGTCTCACCCCGTCTCACCCCGTCTCACCCCGTCTCACCCCGTCTCACCCCGTCTCACCCGTCTCACCCGTCTCACCCCGTCTCACCCCGTCTCACCCCGTCTCACCCCGTCTCACCCCGTCTCACCCCGTCTCACACGTCTCACCCCGTCTCACCCTCGTCTCACCCGGTCTCACCCGGTCTCACCCTGTCTCACCCCCGTCTCACCTCCGTCTCACCTCCGTCTCACCTCCGTCTCACCCCCGTCTCACCCTCGTCTCACCCCCGTCTCACCCTCGTCTCACCCCCGTCTCACCTCCGTCTCACCCTCGTCTCACCCCCGTCTCACCCTCGTCTCACCCTCGTCTCACCCCTGTCTCACCTCCGTCTCACCCTCGTCTCACCCTCGTCTCACCCTCGTCTCACCTGTCGTCGGCAGGTGTTCCAGCCCATGGCCGAGGCGGCGCGGCGCATCGTGGAGAAGAACGGCTTCTCTGAGAAGATCAAGATCATCAACAAGCACTCCACCGAGGTCACCGTGGGAACAGGTGAGGCGCCGCCCACCGGGACACGGCTGCTCTGGTCACGCAGGTGTTTGATCCGTGTCTCTGTGTCTCTGTGTCTTTGTCTCTGTGTCTCTTTGTCTTTGTGTCTCTATGTCTTTGTCTCTGTGTCTTTGTCGGTGTCGTTGTGTCTTTGTCTCTCTGTCGCTGTGTCTGTGTCTTTGTCTCTCTGTCTTTGTCTCTGTGTCTCTGTGTCTTTGTCTCTCTGTCTCTGTGTCTTTGTCTCTCTGTGTCTTTGTGTCTCTCTGTCTCTGTGTCTTTGTCTATCTGTCTCCGTCTCTGTGTCTTTGTCTCTCTGTGTCTGTGTCTTTGTCTCTCTGTGTCTTTGTCTCTCTGTCTTTGTGTCTGTGTCTTTGTCTCTCTGTCTCTGTGTCTTTGTCTCTGTGTCTTTGTCTCTGTCTCTGTGTCTTTGTCTCTGTGTCTTTGTCTCTGTGTCTCTGTGTCTTTGTCTCTCTGTCTTTGTGTCTGTGTCTTTGTCTCTCTGTCTCTGTGTCTTTGTCTCTCTGTCTCTGTGTCTTTGTCTCTGTGTCTTTGTCTCTGTCTTTGTGTCTCTGTGTCTTTGTCTCTGTGTCTTTGTCTCTGTGTCTTTGTCTCTGTGTCTTTGTGTCTCTGTGTCTTTGTCTCTCTGTGTCTTTGTCTCTGTGTCTCTGTGTCTTTGTCTCTCTGTCTCTGTGTCTTTGTCTCTCTGTGTCTTTGTCTCTCTGTCTTTGTGTCTCTGTGTCTTTGTCTCTGTGTCTTTGTCTCTGTGTCTTTGTCTCTCTGTCTCTGTGTCTTTGTCTCTGTGTCTTTGTCTCTCTGTCTCTGTCTTTGTGTCTCTGTGTGTCTTTGTCTCTCTGTGTCTCTGTGTCTTTGTCTCTCTGTCTCTGTGTCTTTGTCTCTCTGTCTCTGTGTCTCTGTGTCTTTGTCTCTCTGTCTCTGTGTCTTTGTCTCTCTGTGTCTTTGTCTCTGTCTCTGTGTCTTTGTCTCTCTGTGTCTTTGTCTCTCCGTCCTCTCGTGTCTTTGTCTCTCCGTCCTCTCGTGTCTTTGTCTCTCCGTCCTCTCGTGTCTTTGTCTCTCCGTCCTCTTGTGTCTTTGTCTCTTTGTCTCTGTGTCTTTGTGTCTCTGTGTCTGCAGACGGAGAGATGCAGACGAAGGCCAACGTTCTGATCACTGAGCTGTTCGACACGGAGCTGATAGGAGAGGGAGCGCTGCCCAGCTACGAGCACGCCCACCGACACCTGGTCCAGGTGTGTGTGTGTGTGTGTGTGTGTGTGTGTGTGTGTGTGTGTGTGTGTGTGTGTGTGTGTGTGTGTGTGTGTGTGTGTGTGTGTGTGTGTGTGTGTGTGTGTGTGTGTGTGTGTGTGTGTGTGTGTGTGTGTGTGTGTGTGACCTCTGCCCTCTGCCGGTGCCCCTCCCCCTGCAGGAGGCGTGTGAGGCGGTGCCTCACCGGGCCACCGTCTACGCCCAGCTGGTGGAGTCGGAGCTGCTGTCGGGGTGGGCTCGGCTGCGGCCGGTGGAGGAGGCGGGGCTCCGGCTGGCCCCGCCCCCTTCCGTGGGGCTCTGCGCCGGAGCTCACTCTGTGTGCGACGTCCAGCTGAGCCAGGTGCCTCCTGGGAGCTTCAGGCCGCTCGGCCCGCTCTGCACCATGTTCAGGTACCAGAGGGACCTCACGACGCCCCTCAGAGCGGCGTGCCCCCCCCCCTCTAACCTCTGACCCCCCCCCCCTCCCCCAGCGTGGACTTCAGTAAACCAGTGAGCAGCGCATCCCAGTCCCACAGCTCCCAGTTCGTGGCTCTGTCCGGCGGCCGGGCCCAGGTGGTCTTGTCGTGGTGGGACCTGGACATGGACCCCAGTGGCAGCGTGGTGTGCTCCATGGCGCCCAGCTGGACCTACTCCCAGCCAGAGGGGGCGCCGGTGAGTTCAAGGACAGGGATTATTATGATTATTAAGATGCTGTCCTTTGACTGTGAGGCTCTGATGGTGTGACTCCGCCCCCCCGTGCCGACCCTCTCCGTGTGGTTTCAGTGGCGTGACCACTGGATGCAGAGCGTGTACTTCCTGCCGTCGGAGAGCAGCGTGGCCGAAGGGGAGGAGCTTCGTCTCACCGTCTGCCACGACGACTACAGCCTGTGGTTCGGCCTGCGGTCGCCGAGGTAACGGCTCAGAGCGACGCGGCAGAGACGGCAGCTCCTGTTTTGCGGAGCCTCATTTGTCCCGTCCTCAGCCAGCAGGACTCGCAGCCAGAGGCTCCGCCCCCTCGGCCCTGCTGCACCTGCCAGGCCCACCTGGTGTGGACGCGGCCGCGTTTCGGGGAGCTCAACGACGGGCGGCGCACGGAGCGCTACATCCGCGCGCTGCGCAGCGTGAGTGACGAGGGGCCGCCGACGGGTGCGCTGGTGGTTGTTGTTGTTGTTGTTGCTGTTGTTGCTGCTGCTGGGGTCTGACCCCCTGCTGTGGTTCCTCCAGGTCCTGACGGCGGACAGCGTCTGTCTGGCGGTCGGCGATGGCGGTCTGCTGCCCGTGTTCGCCCACATGATCGGAGCCCAGAAGGTTCTCTTGAGTCCGTACGTTTATCAACCGGCACCAGAACCACAACCCACGTCTGCTCTCTCCTCCAGGTCTTCAGCCTGGAGAGCTCCAGAATGTGTAGACAGGTTATTAAGGAGGTAGGTGACTCACACACACACACACACACACACACACACACACACACACACACGAGATGCAACATGTTCTCCTCTGCAGGTGTTGGAGGTCAACTCCATGGAAGGAGCCGTGGAGCTGCTGGACATCCGGCCGGAGCAGCTGACCAGTGGAGACCTGGGGGGGGATCAGGTACCTTTAGGGCCTGGGGGCAGGTGCCTTTAGGACCTGGGGGAGCAGGTGCCTTTAGGGCCTGGGGGGCAGGTGCCTTTAGGACCTGGGGGAGCAGGTGCCTTTAGGGCCTGGGGGGCAGGTACCTTTAGGACCTGGGGGGCAGGTGCCTTTAGGACCTGGGGGGCAGGTACCTTTAGGACCTGGGGGAGCAGGTACCTTTAGGACCTGCGGGGGGGGGGGAGCAGGTGCCTTTAGGGCCTGGGGGGGGGGAGCAGGTGCCTTTAGGACCTGGGGGAGCAGGTGCCTTTAGGGCCTGGGGGGGGGGGAGCAGGTGCCTTTAGGGCCTGGGGGGGGGGAGCAGGTGCCTTTAGGACCTGGGGGGGCCCAGAGATCACAACACGTGTCTGGGTTCATGATTACTGGTTTCTTTAATCGTACGGTTATGGAAAACCCGGAAAAGTCCTGGAATTTAAAAATGTTTTTTTCCAGGCCTGGAAAAGTCCTGGGGAAAAATGTAATCCCAAAAGTTTTGGAAAAGTCCTGTAAATGTGTTCTATTCATATAGAATAAACATTTCTATAAATATGTATTCTTTTAATCAAAGTATTTGCGTCATTTAAGGTATATTAATTACTCTCGTATACACCGAGAGTTTACTAAATGTGAATGTGGTGTAAAGTCATTGGTCACCATGGCGATGACCCCTGGGGGGCCTCTAACCTCATGACTTTAAAGCCATAAAGTCCATCCTGCTCTGCTGCCCCCTAGTGGCCAACAAGCCAAAGTTCATGCTGCTTTAACACTTCAGTTGGACTTCACAGAACATGTAAAGCCCGGATGTGTTCAGGCCCTCCACGTCACGTGGCCCCTGACGGCTGGAAAGACACACGAACATCTTTTCTTAAAGATGTTTAAGGAAAATATCCTGTGCTTTTATTTTGAAGGTTTCAAATGAAATGGATTTAAGTTATAATATTAGAGAAAAGTTCTTATGTCCAATATTTCGACGCTCAAATAAACAAGAATCAAAAGCCAAGAGAGTTATTAAACAATAGATTATGAAGTGTTTCAGTTACCGGCCCTTTAAGAGGCAGCCGTGATGCTGATGTGGCCCACAGTGAAGATGAGTTTGACCTCCTCCTCCTCCTCCTCCTCCTCCTCCAGATCTCCGTCCTGCTGGGCGAGCCGTTCTTCAGCGGCGGCCTGCTGCCCTGGCACGGCCTCTTCTTCTGGTACTGTCGGACCGCGCTGGCCGGCCTCCTGCGGCCCGGCGCCGCCATCCTACCGCGCGGCGCCACGCTGCACATGGTGGCGGTGGAGTTCAAGGTGTGGGGGGGGGCGCGTTGTGAAGTATCCTGCTCGTCTTCTTCATTCAAGTGTAGTTTTTAAGATCCGTGAACACAGCTGTCACGTTGTCTCAGGACTTGTGGAGGATCCGAGCGCCGTGCGCGGCGTGCGAAGGCTTCGACGTCTCCGCCATGGACCAGATGGTGCAGGTGAGTTTGATGGAGCAGCTGCCCAGGTGCATCATGGGGGATAAATGTCTAAAGCAGGAGATGGACGCCTCCTTCATTTCACTTTGTGTGTTTCAGTAAAACATGCAAGTGGTTTTAGTCTCCGGTTTGATCCGTGGGGTTTGTTGTCAGATGGAAGTCAAACTGTATTTTTTATTTTAAATAGAAGCGATCATTTCCAAACGTCACTATTTTTATCTAACTTTTGTTTGATTGCAGTCAAAATAAACTCTGATGGCTTCACTTACAAACCTCAATAGAGGCTTAAAATGGTTAAAATATTAAAATCAAGAGTTGATGAACAGTTCTCAAGGAACTTCAAATTAATGTTTTAATGAGTGAAATCTTGAAGCCGATGAGTGTTTAATATTCATATTCCAGGACGTAGGAGACATCTGACGTTATATATATTATTATATATTTTCTAATATCGTGTATATTATAACAACTTTCCACAGAAGTCTCTGGATTTCCGTGAGTCCCGCGAGGCGGAGCCCCACCCCCTGTGGGAGTACCCGTGTCGCGCTCTGACCCGGCCCGCGGGGGTCATGACCTTCGACTTCACGCAGCACGTCCCTCAGCAGCCAATCAGCAGCCGGGGCTCGCTGCCGCTCACGAGGTACCGGGGTTCCCCCCGCAAGCACGACCAACGATAGAGCTCACCCTGAGGTCCAAACGTGTGTTTCAGGACGGGCCGTTGCCATGGCGTCGCCTTATGGATGGAGTACCACCTGACCGATGACATCACCGTCAGCGCCGGTCTGATTGGACCCGTCAGCGAGCAGGTATCCCTCGCGTCTCTCGTCTTTAACCGCCGGCGGCGGCCATGTTTCCCGACAGGTGTGTTGTGTGTTCCCCGCAGGGCGCGTGCGAGTGGAGTCGCCACAGGAAGCAGGGCGTGTACTTCCTGCGGTCGCCGTGGGAGACCTCGGCCAGCGGCGCCGCCGTGTCCTACAGCTTCACCTTTGAACCCGATACGGGGGACGTCAAGATGGACTTCGGCGTGGCGCCGCAGTGACATCACGGCGTCATCGCTCCGACCCGAGCGGCAGCATCCGGTTCTCCACGTCACGTGGTGTTACTCAAATGTTTTATAATGTTGGCCACCAGGGGGCGCCACCGAGAGAATAAATGAAGGCGTTGCCTTGGATCAGAAGTCTGGCTCGCTTTATTGAAATGAAATACACCTTAACACACAAAATCATGAGATGGACGGTTATGTTTAATTGTCTTTATAATGTAAATGTGAGATATGAAAACAAATGCACATCAGTTTTCTGCACTAAGCCCCGCCCCCTTCACGGCAACTCATTTACAACAGCAGGAGTCAAACTGCGATGAAGGTGCACCTCATTTCCTTCAGATCTCACTCGTCTTCAACCAGACATTAAGATGAAGAAGTGAACATGACATCATCGCAGAGGAGACGAGCCTCAAAACAAAAAGCAGCTCACGACCTGCTGCTGCAGAGGAAACGGCCAGAAAGCAAAGGAATGTCCCGTGTGGCGTGTGGCGTGTGTAGTCCAGCGTCTCAGGCGTCCGTCAGCGTCTTCTTGTCCAGCACGATCTTCTCCCCCGGCTTGAAGGCCGGCGTGCCCATGTACGGGCAGCTGGAACAGCGGAAGGCGTCGCCAAGGTAACACTGCAGGGAGGAGTCATGGAAGTCAGTTTGCTCTCCGTTAGATGAGAGAACTATATATATATATATATATGTGTATATATACACATACAAATATACAATGTATATATACATACATATAAATATATACATACACATTTATACATATACACATAAATACAAATATATATACATACAATGTATATATACATATAAATATACACTCACACTGCCACAGGCCGACTTCGGTAGGTTAGTCTTGGGCTGTCCTTCACCCTCCAGATCATCGGCGAGGCCACACGTGCTGCACACGCACACACACACACACACACACCAGATTAATGTACAAAACTAGAATGAATACATTTGAAAGCTTTGGTCTACTGGTTTAAATAAGGGGGGGGGGGGCTCACCAGTTCTTGCAGGCTTTTTTCTTGTTGGCTCCTTCTCCACACGTGGGGGCTTTAAGGGACGCCGGGTCTGGCTTCTTCAGGTCGTCCTCGTCCAGCAGAGCATCGGAGTCCACCAGGTCCTAGAGAGAGAAGGATTCAGTACTTATTGGGGCCACAGTGGACAGTAAGACCCAATAATATATACATATTTATTTAAATAAATATTTATTTGTTTAAATATTTATTTAAATAAATATTTATTTGTTTAAATATTTATTTATTTAAATAAATATATATATATTTGAATGAAATATGTCAATTTAAATATATATATATATACATATTTAAATAAAAATATAATTTAAATCCTGGTCCCGTCAGAGAGGTCCAGACTCTATTTCAACTCACCACGTCATCATCGTCCATGTCGTTGGCCGACAGCGTCCACATTTTGACAGCGTTGGGATCCAGAGCTGGTTTCTCTGCTGTCAATATAAACATGCAGCTCAAAGTCTATACATAACATTATATATATACAAATATATATATATATAAATAACACTCATACTCATGTTAACAATAGAGAAGAAACTGGGAACAAAAGAATTGTTTTCATACAAATGTGAAGATGACCTTGGATACTTTAATAGGTTTAAAATCTTGACCGCTAATTGCCTCACTGGTTTAAGATATATAATAAATAAAAGGATGACATATCCTTGATCGGTTTCTGCATCTCTGGCTCGTGGAACTGTGGACCGAGTTGACCGGTCGGGAGCAGAACAGCAGAAATATTCAGAAAGATACTGGATTACAACGATAACAATTGTTGAACGATAAATTAATCACAATCTCAATTTAACCTACAGACGAAGCCCGGTGTCCGTGAGCTTCTGTCATCAGCGTGTCACGTGATCACGCTTTGAACCCATCAGAACCGGAGGAAACCAGAACCGCTCAGGAACCTACCCGTCTTCTTCCCGAAGGAAAGTTTGATCTGGCTGGACGATCCCACCTCGAAGGCCGGCTTGGAGGCCGACACGCGCGCTCGAGACAGAGTGTTGCCTTGGTAACCAGTGGCGGTCCTGAGGGAGCTCAGCGCCTCGGGACTCAGGTCCGCTTGACTGACCTGGAAGCAGGAAGCAGAGGGCCGTTACCAGCGTGACCAGAGGACGTCTCCGGCGTGGACGAGCGGACGCAGCCGGTCACCTCCGTCACCGACACGAAGCCGGACAGCTTCAACGCCGACGCCAGCTTCCCCGCCGTCCTCACGCTCTGCGCCTCGGATCCTGCCACGCAGAGAGAAACGAGTCAAACACGCCGAGACAAGGGCGACCTCCAGGGCGCGGGCGACCTCAAGGACGCGGGCGACCTCCAGGACGCAGGCGACCTCGAGGACGCAGGCGACCTCAAGGACGCAGGCGACCTCCAGGGCGCGGGCGACCTCAAGGACGCAGGCGACCTCAAGGACGCGGGCGACCTCGAGGACGCAGGCGACCTCGAAGAAGCAGGCGACCTCCAGGGCGCGGGCGACCTCGAGGATGCAGGCGACCTCGAAGAAGCAGGCGACCTCAAGGACGCGGGCGCCCTATCAGCGTGAGGAAGTCAGACCCAGGCTGGCTTCACCTGTCACTGCCTCCTCCAGAACCAGCTTCCCTCCGGGTCGGAGCACTCGGGCCATCTCGGCCAGAGCCTCCGCGCTGTGGGTGGAGCAGCTGTCGGCCAGCAGGCAGGACAGCACCCAGTGGAAGGTGGAGGCCGGGTGGGCGGCTGAGGGGAGGAGAGGGTGGTGTCACTCATGTGGAGCTTGAGATGAGGGAACACGACACACACAGCAGCCTCTCATGTCCTCCACCCACACAGCCGTCTCTCATGTCCTCCACCCACACAGCAGCCTCTCTCATGTCCTCCACCCACACAGCAGCCTCTCATGTCCTCCACCCACACAGCAGCCTCTCATGTCCTCCACCCACACAGCCGTCTCTCATGTCCTCCACCCACACAGCAGCCTCTCATGTCCTCCACCCACACAGCAGCCTCTCATGTCCTCCACCCACACAGCAGCCTCTCATGTCCTCCACCCACACAGTCTCTCTCATGTCCTCCACCCACACAGCAGCCTCTCATGTCCTCCACCCACACAGCAGCCTCATGTCCTCCACCCACAGCAACCTCTCATGTCCTCCACCCACACAGCAGCCCTCTCATGTCCTCCACCCACACAGCAGTCCTCATGTCCTCCACCCACACAGCCGTCTCTCATGTCCTCCACCCACAGCAGTCTCTCATGTCCTCCACCCACAGCCCACACAGCAGTCTCATGTCCTCCACCCACACAGCCATCTCTCTCCTCCACCCACACAGCCTCATGTCCTCCACCCACACAGCAGTCTCTCATGTCCTCCACCCACACAGCCGTCTCTCATGTCCTCCACCCACACAGCCTCTCTCATGTCCTCCACCCCACAGCAGTCTCTCTCATGTCCTCCACCCACACAGCAGCTCTCATGTCCTCCACCCACATCAGTCTCTCATGTCCTCCACCCACACAGCAGTCTCTCATGTCCTCCACCCACACAGCAGCCTCTCTCATGTCCTCCACCCACACAGCCGTCTCTCATGTCCTCCACCCACACAGCAGCCTCTCTCATGTCCTCCACCCACAGCAGTCTCTCATGTCCTCCACCCACACAGCCGTCTCTCATGTCCTCCACCCACACAGCAGTCTCTCATGTCCTCCACCCACACAGCAGTCTCTCATGTCCTCCACCCACACAGCAGTCTCTCATGTCCTCCACCCACACAGCAGCCTCTCTCATGTCCTCCACCCACACAGCAGCCGTCTCTCATGTCCTCCACCCACACAGCAGCTGTCTCTCATGTCCTCCACCCACAGCAGTCTCTCATGTCCTCCACCCACAGCAGCCTCTCTCATGTCCTCCACCCACACAGCGTCTCTCATGTCCTCCACCCACACAGCAGCCTCTCTCATGTCCTCCACCCACCCACACAGCAGCCTCTCATGTCCTCCACCCACACAGCCGTCTCTCATGTCCTCCACCCACAGCAGCCTCTCCATGTCCTCCACCCACACAGCAGCCTCTCTCATGTCCTCCACCCACACAGCAGTCTCTCATGTCCTCCACCCACACAGCCGTCTCATGTCCTCCACCCTCTCATGTCCTCCACCCACACAGCAGCCTCTCATGTCCTCCACCCACACACAGCCTCTCTCATGTCCTCCACCCACACAGCCTCTCATGTCCTCCACCCACACAGCAGCTCTCATGTCCTCCACCCACACAGCAGCCTCTCATGTCCTCCACCCACACAGTCTCTCTCATGTCCTCCACCCACACAGCAGCCTCTCATGTCCTCCACCCACACAGCAGCCTCTCATGTCCTCCACCCACACAGCAGCCTCTCTCATGTCCTCCACCCACACAGCAGTCGCTCATGTCCTCCACCCACACAGCCGTCTCTCATGTCCTCCACCCACACAGCAGTCTCTCATGTCCTCCACCCACACAGCCGTCTCTCATGTCCTCCACCCACACAGCCGTCTCTCATGTCCTCCACCCACACAGCCGTCGCTCATGTCCTCCACCCACAGCAGCAGCTCTCATGTCCTCCACCCACACAGCAGCCTCTCTCATGTCCTCCACCCACACAGCAGTCTCTCATGTCCTCCACCCACACAGCCGTCTCTCATGTCCTCCACCCACACAGCAGCCGTCTCTCATGTCCTCCACCCACACAGCAGCCTCTCTCATGTCCTCCACCCACACAGCAGCCTCTCTCATGTCCTCCACCCACACAGCCATCTCTCATGTCCTCCACCCACACAGCCGTCTCTCATGTCCTCCACCCACACAGCAGTCTCTCTCATGTCCTCCACCCACACAGCAGTCTCTCATGTCCTCCACCCACACAGCAGCCGTCTCTCATGTCCTCCACCCACACAGCAGTCTCTCATGTCCTCCACCCACACAGCAGCCTCTCTCATGTCCTCCACCCACACAGCCGTCTCTCATGTCCTCCACCCACACAGCCTCTCTCATGTCCTCCACCCACACAGCCGTCTCTCATGTCCTCCACCCACACAGCAGTCTCTCATGTCCTCCACCCACACAGCAGTCTCTCATGTCCTCCACCCACACAGCAGCCTCTCATGTCCTCCACCCACACAGCCGTCTCTCATGTCCTCCACCCACACAGCAGTCTCTCATGTCCTCCACCCACACAGCAGTCTCTCTCATGTCCTCCACCCACACAGCCGTCTCTCTCATGTCCTCCACCCACACAGCAGTCTCTCATGTCCTCCACCCACACAGCAGTCTCTCATGTCCTCCACCCACACAGCAGCCGTCTCTCATGTCCTCCACCCACACAGCAGTCTCTCATGTCCTCCACCCACACAGTCTCTCTCATGTCCTCCACCCACACAGCAGCCTCTCATGTCCTCCACCCACACAGCCGTCTCTCATGTCCTCCACCCACACAGCCGTCTCTCATGTCCTCCACCCACACAGCAGCCTCTCATGTCCTCCACCCACACAGCAGCCTCTCATGTCCTCCACCCACACAGCAGCCTCTCTCATGTCCTCCACCCACACAGCAGCCTCTCTCATGTCCTCCACCCACACAGCAGCCTCTCATGTCCTCCACCCACACAGCAGCCTCTCATGTCCTCCACCCACACAGCAGCCTCTCTCATGTCCTCCACCCACAGCAGTCTCTCATGTCCTCCACCCACACAGCCATCTCTCATGTCCTCCACCCACACAGCAGTCTCTCATGTCCTCCACCCACACAGCCGTCTCTCATGTCCTCCACCCACACAGCAGTCTCTCTCATGTCCTCCACCCACACAGCAGTCTCTCTCATGTCCTCCACCCACACAGCCGTCTCTCTCATGTCCTCCACCCACAGCCGTCTCTCATGTCCTCCACCCACACAGCAGTCTCTCATGTCCTCCACCCACACAGCAGTCTCTCATGTCCTCCACCCACACAGCCGTCTCTCATGTCCTCCACCCACCCAGCAGTCTCTCATGTCCTCCACCCACACAGCAGTCTCTCATGTCCTCCACCCACACAGCAGTCTCTCATGTCCTCCACCCACACAGCAGTCTCTCATGTCCTCCACCCACAGCAGCCGCTCTCATGTCCTCCACCCACACAGCAGCCTCTCATGTCCTCCACCCACAGCCGTCTCTCATGTCCTCCACCCACACAGCCGCCTCCCTCATGTCCTCCACCCACACAGCCATCTCTCATGTCCTCCACCCACACAGCCGTCTCTCATGTCCTCCACCCACACAGCAGCCTCTCTCATGTCCTCCACCCACACAGCAGCCTCTCTCATGTCCTCCACCCACACAGCAGTCTCTCATGTCCTCCACCCACACAGCAGCCTCTCTCATGTCCTCCACCCACACAGCCGTCTCTCATGTCCTCCACCCACACAGCCGTCTCTCATGTCCTCCACCCACACAGCCGTCTCTCATGTCCTCCACCCACACAGCAGCCTCTCATGTCCTCCACCCACACAGCAGTCTCTCATGTCCTCCACCCACACAGCCATCTCTCTCATGTCCTCCACCCACACAGCATCCTCTCTCATGTCCTCCACCCACACAGCCGTCTCTCATGTCCTCCACCGACAGCAGTCTCTCATGTCCTCCACCCACAGCCGTCTCTCATGTCCTACACCCACACAGCTGTCTCTCATGTCCTCCCACCCACAGCAGTCTCTCATGTCCTCCACCCACACAGCCGTCTCTCATGTCCTCCACCCACACAGCAGTCTCTCATGTCCTCCACCCACACAGCCGTCTCTCATGTCCTCCACCCACACAGCCGTCTCTCGTCCTCCACCCACACAGCAGTCTCTCATGTCCTCCACCCACACAGCAGCCTCTCTCATGTCCTCCACCCACACAGCAGCCTCTCATGTCCTCCACCCACACAGCCGTCTCTCATGTCCTCCACCCACACAGCAGCCTCTCTCATGTCCTCCACCCACACAGCAGCCGTCTCTCATGTCCTCCACCCACACAGCCGTCTCTCATGTCCTCCACCCACACAGCCGTCTCTCATGTCCTCCACCCACACAGCCGTCTCTCATGTCCTCCACCCACACAGCAGTCTCTCATGTCCTCCACCCACACAGCCGTCTCTCATGTCCTCCACCCACACAGCAGCCTCTCTCATGTCCTCCACCCACACAGCAGCCTCTCATGTCCTCCACCCACACAGCCGTCTCTCATGTCCTCCACCCACACAGCCGTCTCTCATGTCCTCCACCCACACAGCCGTCTCTCATGTCCTCCACCCACACAGCCGTCTCTCATGTCCTCCACCCACAGCAGTCTCTCATGTCCTCCACCCACACAGCAGCCTCTCATGTCCTCCACCCACACAGTCTCTCTCATGTCCTCCACCCACACAGCAGCCTCTCATGTCCTCCACCCACACAGCCTCTCTCATGTCCTCCACCCACAGCAGCCTCTCATGTCCTCCACCCACACAGCAGCCTCTCTCATGTCCTCCACCCACACAGCAGTCTCTCATGTCCTCCACCCACACAGCAGTCTCTCATGTCCTCCACCCACAGCAGCCTCTCATGTCCTCCACCCACACAGCAGCCTCTCATGTCCTCCACCCACACAGTCTCTCTCATGTCCTCCACCCACACAGCCGTCTCTCATGTCCTCCACCCACACAGCAGTCTCTCATGTCCTCCACCCACACAGCAGTCTCTCATGTCCTCCACCCACACAGCCGTCTCATGTCCTCCACCCACACAGCAGCCGTCTCTCATGTCCTCCACCCACACATCAGCAGTCTCTCATGTCCTCCACCCACACAGCCGTCTCTCATGTCCTCCACCCACACAGCAGTCTCTCATGTCCTCCACCCACACAGCCATCTCTCATGTCCTCCACCCACACAGCAGTCTCTCATGTCCTCCACCCACACAGCCGTCTCATGTCCTCCACCCACAGCAGCCTCTCTCATGTCCTCCACCCACACAGCCGTCTCTCATGTCCTCCACCCACACAGCAGTCTCTCATGTCCTCCACCCACACAGCAGTCTCTCATGTCCTCCACCCACACAGCCATCTCTCATGTCCTCCACCCACACAGCCGTCTCTCATGTCCTCCACCCACACAGCAGCCTCTCATGTCCTCCACCCACACAGCAGCCTCTCTCATGTCCTCCACCCACACAGCCATCTCTCTCATGTCCTCCACCCACACAGCCGTCTCTCATGTCCTCCACCCACACAGCAGCCTCTCATGTCCTCCACCCACACAGCAGTCTCTCATGTCCTCCACCCACACAGCAGTCTCTCATGTCCTCCACCCACACAGCAGCCTCTCTCATGTCCTCCACCCACACAGCAGTCTCTCATGTCCTCCACCCACACAGCAGTCTCTCATGTCCTCCACCCACACAGCCGTCTCTCATGTCCTCCACCCACACAGCAGTCTCTCTCATCCCACCACAGCAGTCTCTCATGTCCTCCACCCACACAGCAGTCTCTCATGTCCTCCACCCACACAGCAGCCTCTCATGTCCTCCACCCACACAGCAGTCTCTCATGTCCTCCACCCACACAGTCTCTCTCATGTCCTCCACCCACACAGCAGCCTCTCATGTCCTCCACCCACACAGCCGTCTCTCATGTCCTCCACCCACACAGCAGTCTCTCTCATGTCCTCCACCCACACAGCAGTCTCTCATGTCCTCCACCCACACAGCAGTCTCTCATGTCCTCCACCCACACAGCAGTCTCTCATGTCCTCCACCCACACAGCAGCCTCTCATGTCCTCCACCCACACAGTCTCTCTCATGTCCTCCACCCACACAGCCGTCTCTCATGTCCTCCACCCACACAGCCGTCTCTCATGTCCTCCACCCACAGCAGCCTCTCTCATGTCCTCCACCCACACAGCAGTCTCTCATGTCCTCCACCCACACAGCAGCCTCTCATGTCCTCCACCCACACAGCCGTCTCTCATGTCCTCCACCCACACAGCAGCCTCTCTCATGTCCTCCACCCACACAGCAGCCTCTCATGTCCTCCACCCACACAGCAGCCTCTCTCATGTCCTCCACCCACACAGCCGTCTCTCATGTCCTCCACCCACACAGCAACCTCTCATGTCCTCCACCCACACAGCAGTCTCTCATGTCCTCCACCCACACAGCAGCCTCTCATGTCCTCCACCCACACAGCAGCCTCTCTCATGTCCTCCACCCACACAGCAGCCTCTCTCATGTCCTCCACCCACACAGCCGCCTCTCTCATGTCCTCCACCCACACAGCAGCCTCTCATGTCCTCCACCCACACAGCCGTCTCTCATGTCCTCCACCCACACAGCAGCCTCTCATGTCCTCCACCCACACAGTCTCTCTCATGTCCTCCACCCACACAGCAGCCGTCTCTCATGTCCTCCACCCACACAGCAGTCTCTCATGTCCTCCACCCACACAGCAGCCTCTCTCATGTCCTCCACCCACACAGCAGCCTCTCTCATGTCCTCCACCCACACAGCCGTCTCTCATGTCCTCCACCCACACAGCCGTCTCTCATGTCCTCCACCCACACAGCAGCCGTCTCTCATGTCCTCCACCCACACAGCAGCCTCTCATGTCCTCCACCCACACAGCAGCCTCTCATGTCCTCCACCCACACAGCAGTCTCTCATGTCCTCCACCCACACAGCAGCCTCTCATGTCCTCCACCCACACAGCAGTCTCTCATGTCCTCCACCCACACAGCAGCGTCTCATGTCCTCCACCCACACAGCCGTCTCTCATGTCCTCCACCCACACAGCCGTCTCTCATGTCCTCCACCCACACAGCCGTCTCTCATGTCCTCCACCCACACAGCAGCCTCTCATGTCCTCCACCCACACAGCAGTCTCTCATGTCCTCCACCCACACAGCCGTCTCTCATGTCCTCCACCCACACAGCAGCCTCTCATGTCCTCCACCCACACAGTCTCTCTCATGTCCTCCACCCACACAGCCGTCTCTCATGTCCTCCACCCACACAGCCGTCTCTCATGTCCTCCACCCACACAGCAGCCGTCTCTCATGTCCTCCACCCACACAGCCGTCTCTCATGTCCTCCACCCACACAGCCGTCTCTCATGTCCTCCACCCACACAGCAGCCTCTCTCATGTCCTCCACCCACACAGCAGCAGTCTCTCATGTCCTCCACCCACACAGCAGCCTCTCATGTCCTCCACCCACAGCAGCCGTCTCATGTCCTCCACCCACACAGCAGCCTCTCATGTCCTCCACCCACAGCAGCCTCTCATGTCCTCCACCCACACAGCAGCCTCTCTCATGTCCTCCACCCACACAGCAGTCTCTCTCATGTCCTCCACCCACACAGCAGTCTCTCTCATGTCCTCCACCCACACAGCAGCCGTCTCTCATGTCCTCCACCCACACAGCAGCCTCTCATGTCCTCCACCCACAGCAGTCTCTCTCATGTCCTCCACCCACACAGCAGCCGTCTCTCATGTCCTCCACCCACACAGCAGCCTCTCTCATGTCCTCCACCCACACAGCCGTCTCTCATGTCCTCCACCCACACAGCAGTCTCTCTCATGTCCTCCACCCACACAGCAGTCTCTCATGTCCTCCACCCACACAGCAGTCTCTCATGTCCTCCACCCACACAGCAGCCGTCTCTCATGTCCTCCACCCACACAGCAGCCTCTCTCATGTCCTCCACCCACACAGCCGTCTCATGTCCACCCACACAGCCTCTCTCATGTCCTCCACCCACACAGCAGCCTCTCATGTCCTCCACCCACACAGCAGCCTCTCATGTCCTCCACCCACACAGCAGCCGTCTCTCATGTCCTCCACCCACACAGCAGTCTCTCTCATGTCCTCCACCCACACAGCAGTCTCTCATGTCCTCCACCCACACAGCAGCCGTCTCTCATGTCCTCCACCCACACAGCAGTCTCTCTCATGTCCTCCACCCACAGCAGCCGTCTCTCATGTCCTCCACCCACACAGCAGCCTCTCTCATGTCCTCCACCCACACAGCAGTCTCTCATGTCCTCCACCCACACAGCAGCCTCTCTCATGTCCTCCACCCACAGCAGTCCTCCACCCACAGCCGTCTCTCATGTCCTCCACCCACACAGCAGCCTCTCTCATGTCCTCCACCCACACAGCCGTCTCTCATGTCCTCCACCCACACAGCCGTCTCTCATGTCCTCCACCCACACAGCAGTCTCTCATGTCCTCCACCCACACAGCCTCTCATGTCCTCCACCCACAGCAGCCTCTCATGTCCTCCACCCACACAGTCTCTCTCATGTCCTCCACCCACACAGCAGCCTCTCATGTCCTCCACCCACACAGCCGTCTCTCGTCCTCCACCCACACAGCAGTCTCTCATGTCCTCCACCCACACAGCAGTCTCTCATGTCCTCCACCCACACAGCCGTCTCTCATGTCCTCCACCCACACAGCAGTCTCTCATGTCCTCCACCCACACAGCAGCCTCTCATGTCCTCCACCCACACAGTCTCTCTCATGTCCTCCACCCACACAGCAGCCTCTCATGTCCTCCACCCACACAGTCTCTCTCATGTCCTCCACCCACAGCCGTCTCATGTCCACCCACACAGCAGTCTCTCATGTCCTCCACCCACACAGTCTCTCTCATGTCCTCCACCCACAGCAGCTCTCTCATGTCCTCCACCCACACAGCCGTCTCATGTCCTCCACCCACAGCAGTCTCATGTCCTCCACCCAGTCCTCTCATGTCCTCCACCCACACAGCAGTCTCTCATGTCCTCCACCCACACAGCAGCCTCTCATGTCCTCCACCCACACAGCAGTCTCTCATGTCCTCCACCCACACAGCAGCCGTCTCTCATGTCCTCCACCCACACAGCAGTCTCTCTCATGTCCTCCACCCACACAGCAGCCTCTCATGTCCTCCACCCACACAGCAGTCTCTCATGTCCTCCACCCACACAGCCGTCTCTCATGTCCTCCACCCACACAGCAGCCTCTCTCATGTCCTCCACCCACACAGCAGCCTCTCATGTCCTCCACCCACACAGCAGCCTCTCATGTCCTCCACCCACACAGCAGTCTCTCATGTCCTCCACCCACACAGCAGCCTCTCATGTCCTCCACCCACAGCAGCCTCTCATGTCCTCCACCCACACAGCAGTCTCTCATGTCCTCCACCCACACAGCAGCCTCTCATGTCCTCCACCCACACAGCAGCCTCTCATGTCCTCCACCCACACAGCAGCCTCTCATGTCCTCCACCCACACAGCAGTCTCTCATGTCCTCCACCCACACAGCAGTCTCTCATGTCCTCCACCCACACAGCAGCCTCTCATGTCCTCCACCCACACAGCAGCCTCTCATGTCCTCCACCCACACAGCAGCCGTCTCTCATGTCCTCCACCCACACAGCAGTCTCTCATGTCCTCCACCCACACAGCAGTCTCTCATGTCCTCCACCCACACAGCAGTCTCTCATGTCCTCCACCCACACAGCAGTCTCTCATGTCCTCCACCCACACAGCAGCCTCTCATGTCCTCCACCCACAGCAGTCTCTCATGTCCTCCACCCACACAGCAGCCTCTCTCATGTCCTCCACCCACACAGCCATCTCTCATGTCCTCCACCCACACAGCAGCCGTCTCTCATGTCCTCCACCCACACAGCCGTCTCTCATGTCCTCCACCCACACAGCCGTCTCTCATGTCCTCCACCCACACAGCCGTCTCTCATGTCCTCCACCCACACAGCAGCCGTCTCTCATGTCCTCCACCCACACAGCCGTCTCTCATGTCCTCCACCCACACAGCCGTCTCTCATGTCCTCCACCCACACAGCCGTCTCTCATGTCCTCCACCCACACAGCAGCCTCTCATGTCCTCCACCCACACAGCCGTCTCTCATGTCCTCCACCCACACAGCAGTCTCTCATGTCCTCCACCCACACAGCAGCCTCTCATGTCCTCCACCCACACAGCAGCCTCTCATGTCCTCCACCCACACAGCCGTCTCTCATGTCCTCCACCCACACAGCAGCCGCTCTCATGTCCTCCACCCACACAGCAGCCTCTCATGTCCTCCACCCACACAGCAGCCTCTCATGTCCTCCACCCACACAGCCGTCTCTCATGTCCTCCACCCACACAGCAGCCTCTCATGTCCTCCACCCACACAGTCTCTCTCATGTCCTCCACCCACACAGCCGTCTCTCATGTCCTCCACCCACACAGCAGTCTCTCATGTCCTCCACCCACACAGCCGTCTCTCATGTCCTCCACCCACACAGCCGTCTCTCATGTCCTCCACCCACACAGCCGTCTCTCATGTCCTCCACCCACACAGCAGCCTCTCTCATGTCCTCCACCCACACAGCAGCCGTCTCTCATGTCCTCCACCCACACAGCCGTCTCTCATGTCCTCCACCCACACAGCAGTCTCTCATGTCCTCCACCCACACAGCAGTCTCTCATGTCCTCCACCCACACAGCAGCCTCTCATGTCCTCCACCCACACAGCAGCCTCTCATGTCCTCCACCCACACAGCAGCCTCTCTCATGTCCTCCACCCACACAGCAGCCTCTCATGTCCTCCACCCACACAGCCGTCTCTCATGTCCTCCACCCACACAGCAGCCGTCTCTCATGTCCTCCACCCACACAGCCGTCTCTCATGTCCTCCACCCACACAGCAGCCGTCTCTCATGTCCTCCACCCACACAGCCTCTCATGTCCTTCTCATGTCCTCCACCCACACAGCAGCCGTCCTCCACCCCACAGCCTCTCATGTCCTCCACCCACACAGCCGTCTCTCATGTCCTCCACCCACACAGCCGTCTCTCATGTCCTCCACCCACACAGCCTCTCTCATGTCCTCCACCCACACAGCAGCCTCTCATGTCCTCCACCCACACAGCCGTCTCTCATGTCCTCCACCCACACAGCAGCCTCTCTCATGTCCTCCACCCACACAGCCGTCTCTCATGTCCTCCACCCACACAGCAGTCTCTCATGTCCTCCACCCACACAGCAGCCTCTCTCATGTCCTCCACCCACACAGCCGTCTCTCATGTCCTCCACCCACACAGCCGTCTCTCATGTCCTCCACCCACACAGCCGTCTCTCATGTCCTCCACCCACACAGCAGCCTCTCTCATGTCCTCCACCCACACAGCCGTCTCTCATGTCCTCCACCCACACAGCAGCCTCTCTCATGTTCTCCACCCACACAGCAGCCTCTCTCATGTCCTCCACCCACACAGCAGCCGTCTCTCATGTCCTCCACCCACACAGCAGCCTCTCTCATGTCCTCCACCCACACAGCAGCCGTCTCTCATGTCCTCCACCCACACAGCAGCCTCTCTCATGTCCTCCACCCACACAGCCATCTCTCATGTCCTCCACCCACACAGCAGTCTCTCTCATGTTCTCCACCCACACAGCAGTCTCTCTCATGTCCTCCACCCACACAGCAGTCTCTCTCATGTTCTCCACCCACACAGCCTCTCTCATGTCCTCCACCCACACAGCAGCCGTCTCTCATGTCCTCCACCCACACAGCAGCCTCTCTCATGTCCTCCACCCACACAGCAGTCTCTCTCATGTTCTCCACCCACACAGCAGTCTCTCTCATGTCCTCCACCCACACAGCAGTCTCTCTCATGTCCTCCACCCACACAGCAGTCTCTCTCATGTTCTCCACCCACACAGCAGTCTCTCTCATGTTCTCCACCCACACAGCCGTCTCTCATGTCCTCCACCCACACAGCAGCCGTCTCTCATGTTCTCCACCCACACAGCCTCTCTCATGTCCTCCACCCACACAGCAGTCTCTCTCATGTTCTCCACCCACACAGCAGCCTCTCTCATGTCCTCCACCCACACAGCAGCCGTCTCTCATGTTCTCCACCCACACAGCAGTCTCTCTCATGTTCTCCACCCACACAGCAGCCTCTCTCATGTCCTCCACCCACACAGCAGCCTCTCTCATGTCCTCCACCCACACAGCAGTCTCTCATGTCCTCCACCCACACAGCAGTCTCTCATGTCCTCCACCCACACAGCAGCCTCTCATGTCCTCCACCCACACAGCAGTCTCTCATGTCCTCCACCCACACAGCAGTCTCTCTCATGTTCTCCACCCACACAGCAGTCTCTCTCATGTCCTCCACCCACACAGCAGCCGTCTCTCATGTCCTCCACCCACACAGCAGCCTCTCTCATGTCCTCCACCCACACAGCAGTCTCTCTCATGTCCTCCACCCACACAGCAGCAGTCTCTCCATGTTCTCCACGGACACTTGGCAGCCGGCGTCCAGTTCCTCCACGTAGCGCTTCAGGGCCGCTGGAGCCGAGGGCTGAGCCCAGACCAGCAGCACCTGGTCCCCTGCTTTGATGCCGAGCTCTGCCATGACTTCCTGGGGGGGGGGGGGGGGGGGAGAGAGAGAGAGAGGGAGGGAGAGGGAGAGACAGACAGACAGACAGACAGAGAGAGTTGTGCTTCCATGTTTCCAACCACAGAAGCTAAATGAAGCAAAGCGACAGCAGTGAAGTGTCGTCGTGATATATATTAGTTATATTCCAGACTCATGAGTCCATAAAGCAACAAACATAAATACAACAACAACATATGAAGGACAACACGAGGACACGGGGAGCGTCACCGCAGCTAGAGTCGCTCGGAGTGAAACATACAAACACGTGTCCCAATGTTTCCAGAGACAACCTCAGTTGAGGCTTTTATACATAACTTGTTCTGAGTCATTAATATCATGGATTATAAGAATGATCTCCAGACCGGGTTGAATAGGTCGCATCGTGAAACAGGAGGGAAGGCTCTCTGGGGGACTCAGAGGAACCGTGGACGTTAAACGGTGAATCCGGTGTTTCGGGTTAAGAAGCGACCGTGTTAACTGGTGACTTTGAACCGACCGTGTCCGCTGTGGTCGTAGTTACAGGCAGCTGTTGAACATAGTTGGAGAACGCGGAGCTGCCCTCGCGAATGCCTTTGTTTTTCATTGGTATAGTATATATTATTATGTATATAGCTTGACGCAGTATTACAAAAGGCATTCACGAGGACAGCTATACTTGTTCTCTTCCCTATTTTACGGACGGCCGTCGTAACCACGACAACAACGGACGCGTTTGGCTGAAAGTCACCCGTTAACACGGTCGCCTGCTAGACCGTAACACCGGCTAACTACTCATTAGCGCGTTAGCTTGTTTGTTGACACCGGGTCCACCAGCGTAACGCAGCCGGTGGTTGTAAGTTCATACGCCGTGTTTTGGAGTCCAGTGCACGGCGACCCGCTAACAACGTCTACTCACACGTCGGTATGGTTGTTCCCGAAAGTATTTGGTGGTTAATGTCCGGAAATAAAATGAAAATGTCACCCGAATAGACTCCGTAATTTACCTAATCGATCGCTGTGTGGAAGCTTCCGCATGCGTTTCTGGTTTCCGGTTTTCAAAATACAATTGTTGATAAAAGGTTGTAACGTTTGACCATTTAAAGTCACGTTTTAAGGTGAAATTTAGTAGGCACTATGAATATATACAAATATCATATTAATATTAATTCACTCAGTCACAAAATATCGCATTGTTATTTTTCATTTAGCAGTAAATATACATATGTATTTGACACGCGTTTTATTTTGAAGGCGACGTCCTTGTTGTTGGGTTCTCTTGCCAGCGTGATGTTTTGTCTTTCACTGAGTCGCACTAAAGTGACGTATCCGTGCCCAAAAAAGCCAACACAACGCAGCTGAACATGGCGGCGCTGCTGAGAGGTGTTCTTGTTGGAAGGGCACTGCGGGGGCTGGGCAGAGGTGAGCCGGGCTGGGGGCACCGGGCCGCCCCGGGGCTGACCACGGAGCCCACGGTCGTTCTGTCGGTCGTGTGTCGCATTGGGTGGAAACTAACCCGAGTTAGAAGTCAGCTGCCCCGGGCCAAAGTCACTTGTTTCGATGCACATAACTGGGCAGCGTTATTGTATCTAAACTAAATGACTAAATAGTAAAGTCGGCGGTTAGTTTGCTGCTGATCCTTTGACGCTGCAGCTGTCGAGTCCTGCAGGTCGCCAACGTCTTCTTCACCTAAGGACGTGTTGCTGGAGTTACTGTTGCACTTTTTACTATAATGCACAATCTCCTCCTGTTAAAATCATTGTTTTATATTTTGAATTATTTATAGTAGTTTTAACACACACTGATATTACCATATTTATTCATTTTGATAAGTGATAATGGAAGGATTAAGTGTCCACCGTTCCCCTGGCTGTGACGTCACGATGTCCTCCAGCGGCTCAGTACAGCCTGACTCCTGTATCTGCCCCTCCTCAGTGGTGGCTGCACCAGCAGCAGCAGCAGCAGCGACCCCCCAGAGCGGAGGAGGCCTGAGGCGAGGCGTCCACTGTGCAGCGCTGAGGCTCCAGGATGACAAGCCCCCCTCTTCCTCATCCTCTTCCTCATCCTACCACGAGCACGACCAGGCAGAGGCCCTCCGGGACGACCCGACCTCTGACCCCGCAGCCGAGGAGGCCTCCAGGTCCAGCACCAGGTGAGTCCTTCATGAACAAGCTTCACCTGTGTGTGGGTGAGCGTGATGGTGGCGTGCAGGTCTGGACTCAACCATCATCGGCTGAGATGAAATAATAATATCATAATAAGTGACCTGAAAATAGAAAGTTTAATTTTAATTTTACAGAAACTTATATAGAAAGATGATAGCGGTCAGATTTAAAAAAAGGAACATATAACAAGTAAAGTTGTCATTTTTCTGACTTTCATTGTTATTTTTTTAAATTCTTAATAATAATTAAATTCTTAATTTCTATTAGTACTTTAATTTCTATTAGTATTTTAATTTCTATTGATTTATTAATTTTATTTGGGATCCATAAATACGAACTTGAAAATATGTCTAGCACGAAAAATATAACGTTTTATATTTTTGATAGAAACTTAAAAGATGAAAGCAGTCAGATTAAAAAAAGAACGTATAACAAATAAAAGTGTCATTGTTCTTACTTTCATTGTTATTTTTTCAATTTCTATTTTATTTCTCTAGTAATGAATAAAAGATCGTTACCCACAGATTGGCATTGCTGAGATCTCTTGAAAGAAGATGGACATATTTCTACCTTAGATTTTGAATGGTAGTAAAACTAATTTGTGAGCTATATTTGACTAGTTTTGGAAAGTGTTGCGTCATAATCAGCCGGTAGTTATTGTGTTTTTATTTTTACTTTTAAAGCTATTCAAGACGCATTGTCTAAAAAAGAAAACAAGTCCCCGTATCTCACTGAGAAGTTACTCGTTAGCTATTTTTATTCCTGTTTACAATTCATATTACTTATTTAGTATTTGTTACTATGTCTCCTGCACTTTACCAGCCGCTATAATCCTGTACATGTCCCACTAGGTCACAGGTGTCAAACACGAGGCCTGCGGGCCGAATTACGCCCGCCACATCATTTTCTGTGGCCCCTGTCGGCTTGAAAGACATAAGATCATCTTTTATTAGAGAAATCCAAGTGCTTTTATTTTGAAGGTTTCAAGTAAAATGGATTTACGTTATAATAATGGAGACATTTTCTTATGTACAATATTTCTACACTCAAATAAACACAAATCAAATGCAAAGAGAGTTATTTAACAAGATGTTTGGGAGTAGTTTATACAGCGTTTCAGTTACACCGGCCCTTTAAGAGGCGGCCATGATGCTGATGTGGCCTACAGTGAAAATGTGTTTGACACCCCTGCACTACGGGAATAAAGAATATCCTATTGTGAAAGACTTTGACCAGTAACTAGACACATGTCTGTATGTCAGAGGAATGTTAATCCTAGCTTGATGATAATGTGAATAATATATATATATATATCTATGAATAATATAGTGTGGTCACACGTTGCCCCAGTTACCAGGACCAGGGCGGCGAGCAGGGCGAGGATTACGAGACGGAGGAGCAGCTCCAGGCTCGAGTCCTCACCGCCGCTCTGGAGTTCGTCCCGATGCTCGGCTGGTCCACGGACGCCATCGCCGCTGCAGCTGAGGTGAGGGGAGGGGCTTATGTAAGGGGAGGAGCTTCATCCTGCCTGGTGGACAGACAGCAGTGAAGAGGGGGTTCATCGAGACGAGACGAGTCACGCGGGGATATTCCGGATCCTCCTCCCAGTTTTCTCTTGTTGTTTCCATCAGGAAGTTTCATTCAGTTTTTATTTTTATTTCTGCTCTTAAAAGGTGAAAAGAAGTAATGAGGCCAAAGAACACGATGCAGACCATGACTCGACGGCGCTTTGTTCTTGCTTGTTTCTTTACCATATATGTGTTATAATTATAGTAAATTATATGTGTCTGTGTGTGTGTGTCTCTGTGTGTGTGTGTGTGTCTATATGAGTGTGTGTGTCTCTTTGTGTGTGTGTGTGTGTCTCTCTCTGTGTGTGTGTGTGTGTGTCTCTCTCTATGTGTGTGTGTCTCTCTCTATGTGTGTGTGTGTGTGTGCGTGTCTCTGTGTGTGTGTGTGTGTGTGTGTGTGTCTCTGTGTCTGTGTGTGTGTGTGTGTGTCTCTGTGTGTGTGTGTGTCTCTCTATGTGTGTGTGTGTGTGTGTGTGTGTGTGTGTGTGTGTCTCTCTCTCTATGTGTGTGTGTGTGTGTGTGTGTCTCTGTGTGTGTGTGTGTCTCTGTGTGTGTCTCTGTGTGTGTGTGTGTGTGTGTGTGTCTCTGTGTGTGTGTGTGTGTCTCTGTGTGTCTCTGTGTGTGTGTGTGTGTGTGTCTGTGTGTGTGTGTGTGTGTGTGTGTCTGTGTGTGTGTGTGTGTGTCTCTTTGTGTGTGTGTGTGTCTCTCTATGTGTGTGTGTGTGTCTGTGTGTAGACTCTGGGCCTGTCCTCGGCCTCCACTGGTATGTTCCCTAATGGATCAGGAGACTTGATCCTTCACTTCATCTCTCAGTGTAACACTCAGCTGACGGAGATCCTGGCTGAGCAACACAGTACACACACAGACACACACACACACACACACACACACTCGGACTGAAGCCGTTGCCTCCTGTGTACAGACCCAAGAGCACTGCAGACTTCCTCAGAGCCGCGGTGGAGGCCAGGCTGAGGATGCACATCCCTTACATCGAGTCCTGGCCACAGGTGGAAATCACAGGGGAACAGATTATATATTAATAATAATGAACAGATTATAAACAGATTATATGTTAATACTTATAAATAATAAAGCACCACGAGAGGAATCAAGGGGGAGTCTTACTCCACGTGTGACCTTGTGGCCTCAGGCGATGAGCATCCTGCTGCTTCCTCACAACATCCCCGACAGCCTGAAGCACCTCTCCACCCTGGTGGACGACATGTGGTACTACGCTGGAGACCGCTCCACAGACGTGAGTGGATCCCCTCAAACTCTTCTTCTTCTTCTTCTTCTTCTTCTCACAACAGGATGTGTCTATAGTTGTCGTGCTTTAAGGTTGAAGACGGTCCTCTTCAACTGATGGCTGTTTGATAATCAATCCAAATGTTTCTGCGTTCCTTGTATGTTATGCAGTGGATTCTGTCAGGTACTGGTTGTGTGTTGAAGCCTCTTAAAGAGTGTGCGGTGTGACCCGGTTGCAGATGAACTGGTACACCAAGCGGGCGGCGCTGACGGGCATCTACAACACCACGGAGCTGGTGATGCTGCAGGACTCCTCTCCGGACTTCCAGGACTCCTGGACCTTCCTCGACAACCGCATCCAGGATGTCGTCAACATGGCCGCCACCGCCAAGCAGGTAGCGTGCTCACAGGGCGTGAAGCCGGAGGGGCCAGGGACCCCCTTCCCAAGGACCAGGGACCAGGGACCCCTTCCCAAGGACCAGGGACCCCTCATGAGCGTAGCACATGCTTACTTCCATTTGTACTCTTAGATGTAACGTTGCTATCGGCCCAAAGCTAACGTGGGATCAATGGACTCAAAAGGTCCGTCTTACTGGCCCTAATGGTCCCCATTAATGATGCACTTATTAATAATACAGCACAACTTTTAATAATGTACAGGTAAATATTTCCCAGACTTCTTTGCAGTTGTGATGTCACAGCTCTGCAACACACCGACCTGTTCAGTTGTAAACGCTCCGCATGTGTCCCAGTTAATCTCCGGCTGCAGAGTCTGTGAACGACATCAGCTGACAGGAAGTGAACGTAGGAAGTGAAGATGCTTCAATAAGTCGCTCCCATGTTCCTCCGTCACACGCGTGTTCCCCTTCATGCTGCAGGCGCAGGCGACCGGTGAGAGCGTGGTGCAGGGGCTGATGGGCGCCGCCGTCACAGTGAGTGATCACCCGTCACAACCTCTGCAGCTGCATTCACAAGTTTGGAAACGTATACACACGGCGTAGTCTACGCCCTTATTTTGAAATGTTCCCTCGGGACGGCATTAGCGGTTGAACCGTGCATTGAGAGTGATACTCGTGTTCCTCTTTTAACCCTTGTGTCGCCTTCGGGTCAATTTGACCCGATTCAATGGTTAATGTCGGTGTTCTTTCGGGAGTCAACAAACAAACATAAAGTACCTCACACTTAAACTTGGAAAACAATATTAATTCTAATAATTTTCTGGAGATTTTAATAGCTGGGGTCATATTGACCTCAAGGGTAAAATATGTTAGTAAATATAAAGGTAACAGGAGGGTTAAACATTGAATCGGGTCATATTGACCCGAAGGCGACAGGAGGGTGAAACATTGAATCGGGTCATATTGACCCGAAGGCGACAGGAGGGTGAAACATTGAATCGGGTCAAATTGACCCGAAGGCAACACAAGGGTTAAGGAGGCGAGGCTGACGGGGCGGCGTGGACGTGATGTAAAGATGATTACATGTGTGTTGCTTGTTTTCCAGCTGAAGAACCTCACGGGACTGAACCAGAGGAGATGATGGGGAAACATCTCACTGCCGCTGAGCCCGCCAAGAGATCATCGTCTTCATGCTTTTATTCCTGAATAACTGTAAGAGGCTGAAGGTCTTGGGTTATGGGATGTGTTCCGCAAGAGAACCTTCATGTGTTCAGCCTCTTTGTGCTCACCTGTTGGACCTGAGGCTCTCGCGGGTTCATTCTCCTGCTTTGCTTTTTTTTCCCCTTCGGACATAATGATCTGTCTTTTTTTTTTTGATGGATCAAAACTTAAATAAAGTCGTAGTTATATATTGTATATTTATTGTTTGTTTAATTGTCTGGTAATATGAATTCAGTCATCCATTAAATCAGAGGTCTTCAACTAAAAGAGAGAGAGAGGATGCAGGTATAACAAGGCAGAAAGTGTGAGGGATAAATATATATATTTTATTTGAATATCAAAGCATTTTTGGTTGTTTAGAAAATGTATCTTATTTTGAAAATACCTCCCCACGCCCCAATTTAGGGTTTTGCGATTCTGATCCCGGAATAGAACCCATTTAAATGTCTTTAAATACACGTCAACAGGAATCCAACATGTTGAAGTGAATGGATAAATGGAGGCAGAATATGTTCTTTCAGTCACATGTATCTCTAAAAAAAGACTTATCTTCAGTATTGTATGCAGAAGATAACATATGCATACAATCGGCCTCACTCTCGTTTCCTTATCAAAGTTTGAAATAAGGAAACGTACATTAGCATGTTAGCTTGTATGCACTATGATCATGCTATTGACACACAATGTTTATATTGGCGCACATTGATATGAGGGAACAAGGTATGTTCAGAACAGGCAGTGGAGCGGCCACCCTCCTTACTGTACCTTGCACATATTTAAAATATAAACATGAATATATGATCCAGTGTATTATTTGAATAGCTCGGTATTAAATGCACAATAGTAAGGTATGTTTATACATGGCACTAGGCCCAGACTAATATAAAACACTGTTATACCATATTCATGGTGGGGGGTCCCTGCTTCATCTCTCAGTTTGGGGGTCCTCGACCTGAACAGCTTGAAGACCCCTGCATTAGATAGTTTGGGAGTAAACTATTATTATTGACCAAAAAAGAAGCATTGCACCAAACTGCATTGTTACTGGGGTTGTCTATTTGTTTGTTTAAAAAAATTAAAAGAATAAAAATATATACTGAAATTAAATTGCGCACAAAAGTAGATATTTTGTATTCATTATTTATTTATTTGGAAATTACATTCAAGGCACAACGTGACCCGGATATTAAATGTATGACCCGCCTCAATATATCATCCTGACCAATCAGCATCCGTATTGACATCTCTTGGCCAATCAGCGGGTAGTAAATACTTCCGGGGAGGCCTTCAACTCCAAGCAGCAGTAGTTGAGCGTGTGGACGGTTTAATAACGTACATATTTCGGCTTTATTTCACTCTAATAATGCCGTATGCTAACCAGCCGACGGTGAAAATCACAGAACTGACGGACGAGAATGTGAAGTTCATCATTGAGAACACCGACCTGGCGTGAGTAGTCACTGAGTGTCGGTCCGGAGCGCGGAGTGGCGCCGGGCAGCCATTCTTCCTCCGCTGCTCCGGGACCTGAACGTTACATTAACATGTTGAATAACCGCGCTGCGGGGCTAAAGCTACGCGGACGGCATCATGCCGTCTGCATCTGAGACTCTACGTAAACAGCGTCGGTGTGGAGGCAACGAGGCGACGTGAGGTGCTCTCTGAAAGCATCGCTCCGTTATACCGAGGACAGTGTGCCGACTGGAGGGAGGAAACCGGGACATCCACTCGCTCTCGCGGGCTGCTTTGGTGTTTAGGAAGGACCGGAAGTACTCAAAGCCTTATTGTTGTGTCATTTATGTTCCCTACTATCACAATCAACCTCTGAAAACGTTTTCTTTTCAGGGTGGCCAACTCCATCCGCCGTGTGTTCATGTCGGAAGTCGCCACCATAGGTACGGTGGCCTGCTGTGTCACGTTAGGCTCGTGGTACCCGGATGTGAATGCTTATCTGAAGTTGGAAGAGAGTTGAGATGCTGCAGCTGCGACACGCTGGAAAGATGGGACATGTAGTCCACCGACAGCCGTCATGGAGCTTGTGTTGCTCTCTTTATTCGCAGCGATCGACTGGATCCAGATCGACGCCAACTCCTCGGTGCTGCACGACGAGTTCATCGCTCACAGAGTCGGTACGTACGCGGTTACCGTACGGCGCCGCGTGGTTATCGTACGGCGCCGCGTGGTTATCGTACGGCGCCGCGTGGTTATCGTACGGCGCCGCGTGGTTATCGTACGGCGCAACGTGGTTATCGTACGGCGCCGCGTGGTTATCGTACGGCGCAACGTGGTTATCGTACGGCGCCGCGTGGTTATCGTACGGCGCCGCGTGGTTATCGTACGGCGCCGCGTGGTTATCGTACGGCGCCGCGCGGTTATCGTACGGCGCCGCGTGGTTATCGTACGGCGCCGCGTGGTTATCGTACGGCGCCGCGGTTATCGTACGGCGCCGCGCGGTTATCGTACGGCGCAAAGTGGTTATCGTACGGCGCCGCGTGGTTATCGTACGGAGCCGCGTGGTTATCGTCTGGCGCGCGTGGTTATCGTCGGGCGCCGCGTGGTTATCGTGGCGCGGTTATCAAATCGGAGCCGCGTGGTTATCGTCTGGCGCCGCGTGGTTATCGTCTGGCGCCGCGTGGTTATCGTGCGCGCGTGGTTATCGCGCCGCGTGGTTATCGTACGGCGCCAAGCTCGTCTGTTGTCGCGCGGTTATCGTCTGGCGCTTGGCGGTTATCGTCGGCGCCGCGTGGTTATCGTCTGGCGCCCAGCGTGGTTATCGTCGGCGCCGCGTGGTTATCGTACGCGCGTGGTTATCAGTCTGGCGCCGCGTGGTTATCGTCTGGCGCCGTGGTTATCGTCGCGCGCGCGTATCGTCTGGCGCCGCGCGGTTATCGTACGGCGCCGCGCGGTTATCGTACGGCGCCGCGCGGTTATCGTACGGCGCCACGTGGTTATCGTACATGTGCTTCCTTTGTCTTCAGGTCTCATTCCGCTCACAAGTGACGACATCGTGGATAAGATGCAGTATTCTCGGGTATGTATGTGTGTATATATGTGTGTGTGTATATATATATATATGTGTGTATACAGGCACGTGCACAGACATTTTGGGGGGCAGGTGCTCAAACCAAAAAAAAGGGCACCCAATGCCAAAAAAAAATTCTGACAGAGTTGAAGCATAAGCAGCAATACACTGATGATGCAATACATCCTCAACATGCGTTTCCTCTGGCAGCATCAGACCGCTAGCTTACATGTTCTTTATGAATAAAGATGAATTATTGTATAGCAACGACAGTACAAGCGTTCTGATTGGCTAATGGGTCTTCATGCCAGCCACGTATTGCCCTCCTCGCTGGTCTGATACAGATCCGTATTGCCCTCTTACGGCATTTTCAAAATGAGCGATATTGATAGACAACAGCCAAGAGCAGTGGTTCTCAAACTAAGGCCCGCGGGCCGGATACGGCCCGCCTCCACATTTGGCCCGGCCCTCTGAACAAGAGAGGCCTTATGATTTTTTTTTCAGTCTGGCCACGCAAATCCTAGACTAGCCCCTGTTAAATAGAACGGAATAAGAATTCTCTCTCTCTCTCTTTTCTCTCTCTTCTCTCTCTCTCTCTCTCTCTTCTCTCTCTCTCTCTCCTCTCTCTATTCTCTAAACATAACTAACGTCAGTAAACAGCTGGACGAGGCTTTGAAATCACGGAGTTTTTGTTTGTTTATTTTTTTAGGAAACGTCGGACCAGTTGTGACGTCATGTTTTCAGCAGCGCTAATGTTGTGGTTGATTTATCACAAAACAACGTCAGGGGACAAACACCGTCAGGTGTGTCTGGTGCTGCGGGTCAGAGGAGAAGGAGGTGCAGCCGTTCAGTGGCGTGAGGAGACCTGCGCGGAGGAGGAAGTGGAGGAGGGAGGGCAGCGGGGAGGAGAGGAGGAGGGGGGCTCGTGAGCGCGGAGCGGGTCTAGGCGAATTCTCACAATAACTCAAATAAATGCCCCGTCGGATATTAAAACACATTTGGGGGGACTTGATGACAGAAAGAGTAACTTTTATTCTGAAATACGGATGAATAAAAAAAATGTGTCTCCAGCAAAAAGGGCAATTTACTCATCCAGGACAAAGGGGAGGAGCTTGAGCACCACTAGGGCTCTATCTGTGCACGTGCCTGTGTGTATATATATATATATATGTGTGTGTGTGTATATATATACAGGACTGTCTCAGAAAATTAGAATATGTGATAAAGTTCTTTATTTTCTGTAATGCAATTAAAAAAACAAATGTCATGCATTCTGGATTCATTACAAATCAACTGAAATATTGCAAGCCTTTTATTCTTTTAATATTGCTGATTATGGCTTACAGCTTAAGAAAACTCAAATATCCTATCTCTAAATATTAGAATATCATGAAAAAGTATACTAGTAGGGTATTAAACAAATCACTTGAATTGTCTAATTAACTCGAAACACCTGGAAGCACATTTTCAAATGTTTGATTTTGTTCAGCTGTTATAAATCTTTTTTTTACTTTGTCTGAGGAAATATTCATTTTATGAGATAGGATTTTAGAGTTTTCTTAAGCTGTGTCAATCAGCAATATTAAAAGAATAAAAGGCTTGCAATATTTCAGTTGATTTGTAATGAATCCAGAATGCATGACATTTTGTTTTTTTAATTGCATTACAGAAAATAAAGAACTTTATCACAATATTCTAATTCTCTGAGACAGTCCTGTATATATGTGTGTGTATATATATATATGTGTGTGTGTATATATATATGGTGTCATTCCGATGCTCTGCTCCTCCTGCAGGACTGCACCTGTGACGACTTCTGTCCGGAGTGTTCCGTGGAGTTGACGCTGGACGTCCGGTGCACCGAGGACCAGACGCGCCACGTGACCTCGCGCGACCTTTTGTCCAACAACCCCAGAGTCATCCCGGTGAGCCCGCCCTCCTCTTTGAGCGGAGGTCATTCAGAGGGGAGTGGGAGGAGCCTGACTGTGACGTCATTGCTGCTTTCCAGGTGACTTCCAGGAGTCGAGACAACGACCCCAACGACTACGTGGAACAAGATGGTAAGCTTGAAGATGACCTTGTGGGGGGTGGACTCTGATTGGCTTGTGTCTCTCCATCCTGTCATCCCCTGTCAACATGAACCATCCCTCCTCTCGTAGACATCATCCTGGTGAAGCTGCGTAAGGGCCAGGAGCTCCGGCTCAGGGCGTACGCCAAGAAGGGCTTCGGCAAGGAGCACGCCAAGTGGAACCCCACGGCGGGGGTGTCCTTCGAGTACGACCCGGACAACGCGCTGAGGCACACGGTGTTCCCCCGACCCGAGGAGTGGTACGTTGTCGTGACACCGTCGCCGGTGGAATATGAAACCGCCGGCCGGGTGATGAATTGACGTCTCGTGTCGCCGACAGGCCGAAGAGCGAATATACCGAGATCGAGGAGGACGAGGTTGAGGCGCCCTACGACCCCAACGGGAAGCCGGAGAGGTGACGCTTCTTTCTTCTCTTTCTTTTCTTTCTTCCATTTCTTATCATTTATTTTGCAAATCCGCGATCACACCAAAATGTGTAATGTGAATATTCGCATGTTTTACTCCCTTGACCATTTGTGGCTTTTCGCTTCATTTGTGCCTTAGAGGGGGCGGGGCTTATCTCCGTGGAAACAGTTATCATCTCTTTCATACAGGGTTTTCCCTGCATAGAGAAAATTTGGGCGCGCGCCTAAGCCGTTTTCCCAAACGCCTATGACAAATCCCGAGCGCCTAAGGCAAAAAAAAGTCTGCGATGAAGGAAAAAAAAACTGTGTTCATCACGTGCATGTCAGCGCATATGTTCTCAATAGGGATGCATCGATCTGATCGGCACCGATCCATATCGGCCAATATTCCCATTATCAGTTTTGATCGGCGTTCTCAAAACGGCCGATCAAACTTGGCCGATCAGATGACGTAACATCTGCAAGAAAAACTATCAGACGTTTCAATCGCGGCGCATCGCAACGGAGACGATGCGCCCGGCGAGGGCCGCAGTGAGAGGTCAGAGGTCAGAGGGGATCCTCACCACCGAGCGGCGTCCCCGTCCCCCGAGTTGAATCTCTGGGTCGACTCAGCCGACTCTCACATGTCTGCCCCTAGAGATGCTCACGCTAAACACATTCCATCGGGAGCAAAGAGGGGTTTGATAAAGTTAGCGGAAGGATTCACGTGACAACATCCGGTTTTGCAAAGTTAGCGGAAAGAACCACATGAAACAACATCCGTTTTTCAAAATAAGATGTCGACAAATCATCCACAAGTAAACAATGAACTGATTTTGTATCTTTATAGATCGTTTCTGAGATTTAGCTTAAATTATGCTAACATTAAAACATTTTTTCTGTACCAAGGAAGAGTTTATAAAAATAAATGTCAGACTTTTGTATGTTAAAAAAAGTCCTGTATATAGATTTCCCCAAGAGTTCCAGGAAATGAATAATGCAGATGTGTTCCATACATATCTGAAATCCCTTACACTGGCAATCAATCAATTTTAATGTATCAATTAGGACATTTTTCAAAGTAAAAGTCCTAAATGTTTAAGAAATCGGTAATTTCTTTAATGTTTGAGGTGCTTTATATATGTATTTCCTCATAGTCCTAGGCAATAATGCTACACAATAAATAGAATGCTTCAATCGACACTGATCGGTGATCGGTATTATCGGATCGGCAGATATTGATTTCAGTGATCGGTGATCGGCCCCAAAAACCTGATCGGTGCATCTCTAGTTCTCAATAGTATGTTTCAAGTAGGCTAGAGCTGAACCCTCGTTCTGTTTTGATCAATAGTAATCTTGTCTGATCAATACGCAACTGTGAGATGCGCGAATAGATAGAGAGACACAAAGCGTAGCGCTGCAAAAAAAAATTTGGGGAGCACTGAAGACCCATTTTGACCCAGGAAAAACCCTGTCATCCACCATGAAGAACTAACCTCTAGTTCTGCTTCAGACTTGTTGAGGACGTCCCACACACGTCTGAACATCTAACGCCTCGTGTTCGGGTTCACAACATTAATATTTATATATATTTATATGAAACTGTGCGTCTATCGCTACCACTCCCGTCCGTTGGCGTTGCTCATGGGACCGCCGTTGTTGGCGTGACTCCCCTTCCGACCCGGCCGTGTGGTTTCCCCGCCGCAGGTTCTTCTACAACGTGGAGTCGTGCGGCTCGCTGCGGCCCGAGACCATCGTGATGTCGGCGCTGGCCGTCCTCAAGAAGAAGCTCAGCGACCTTCAGACGCAGCTGAGCCACGAGATCCAGAGCGACGTGCTCACCATCAACTGAAGCCCAACGGAACCGGACCCGGTTCTGTGGCTGTGAACTTAAACTATTGGAATATTGTTTTGTAGAATGTTACTTTTTAAATGTATCTGTCCGTTTTGTAATCTGCGTTTGGGAGTTCTTGTAATTTGGTTTAAACTCAAAACTTTCAAACACCTGGAAATAAAAGTTGCAAAAGAAAACAAAGACGAGAAGTTTGTGAAATGTCTTAAGAGGAAACTACATTTATTATCAGGACTCTTCATTTGATCTGTAGACTATGTAATATAACTACAGCCAGCACTAATTAATATATATATATATATATATCAATCAAAACATCTGTTTACGTACTTCACTAAAATGTTAATATTTAAAGCACGTTCTTTGGAATTTAATTAACAAACGTTACTAATATTTATCAGATACATTGTGTATATATATATATATATATTATTTTTTTACATTTATTTATGTGTTCTTTAATCTGCAAATGTAGCTCTCGTTGAGCTGCAGAGGATCAGGAGCTGTGCAATGACAATTATTAGAAATACATTCTTTTCTCAAAGACTTTCTATTTTAAATCCAGCCTTTATTTTACTTGACAAAAGATGATAAAGTATTTATTATTAGAGTTTGTATTATTTATAATGTATCTAGTTCTATTGTAAATCAGTAATAAATATTTTTTTGATGTTATTCAATTGTACATTATTTAAAATCTTGGAGCACATTTGACATGACGTTGCAGACCTTTAATGAGGAAACTAACTGGAACTCTTAAGTAAATACGTATTGTTAGGTTGAATCAACATTTTGTGAAGATTATATACATCTGCTCCAAACAGAATAATATAATGATGTAATTGGATATGAATAGGTGATCATGTAAAGATGTAGGTATGTCTCCTACATCCTGCTCACGCTCTGGGAACACACGACGTGATGGATACACACCAAACATCGATTCACATGTTAAACATGTTTTCTCTTAAATAAGCAGCTTTAGTCTTTCTCTTCATACTTCATGTGAGATCCAGTGAGACGACGATGAGGAGACACTCACAGGAAAGCAAATGATAAACACACTGGAACTGCTCAGAGACACATGGAGGAAGTATTCATATTTACTGAAGAAAAAGAGCCAACACGACACTGTAAAAACTGTACAGCCTATACCACAAATCACAACCTCCCCTCAGAGGGCTTTACAATCTGTACACATAGACACCCTGACCTTTGACCTTTGACCTTGGATCAGGAAAAACTCGCAAGAAATAGAAAACAAACGTTTCAAGGTAAAACTGGGAAGAACCCTTCAGGAGACACAGAGGAGGATCCCTCTCCAGGATGGACAGAACAATAGATGTCATGTGACCAGATGATCAATAGATGTCATGTGACCAGATGAACAATAGATGTCATGTGACTAGATGATCAATAGATGTCATGTGACCAGATGAACAATAGAGGTCACGTGACCAGATGAACAATAGAAGTCATGTGACCAGATGAACAATAGATGTCATGTGACCAGATGAACAATAGATGTCATGTGACCAGATGAAGAATAGATGTCATGTGACCAGATGAACAATAGATGTCATGTGACCAGATGAACAATAGATGTCATGTGACCAGATGAACAATAGACGTCATGTGACCAGATGATCAACAGATGTCATGTGACCAGATGATCAATAGACGTCATGTGACCAGATGATCAACAGATGTCATGTGACCAGATGAACAATAGATGTCATGAGACCAGATGTACAATAGATGTCATGTGACCAGATGAACAATAGATGTCATGTGACCAGATGAACAATAGATGTCATGTGACCAGATGATCAACAGATGTCATGTGACCAGATGATCAATAGACGTCATGTGACCAGATGATCAACAGATGTCATGTGACCAGATGAACAATAGATGTCATGTGACCAGATGATCAACAGATGTCATGTGACCAGATGAACAATAGATGTCATGTGACCAGATGAACAATAGATGTCATGTGACCAGATGAACAATAGATGTCATGTGACCAGATGAACAATAGATGTCATGTGACCAGATGAACAATAGATGTCATGTGACCAGATGAACAATAGATGTCATGTGACCAGATGAACAATAGATGTCATGTGACCAGATGAACAATAGATGTCATGTGACCAGATGAACAATAGATGTCATGTGACCAGATGAACAATAGATGTCATGTGACCAGATGAACAATAGATGTCATGTGACCAGATGAACAATAGATGTCATGTGACCAGATGAACAATAGATGTCATGTGACCAGATGAACAATAGATGTCATGTGACCAGATGAAGAATAGATGTCATGTGACCAGATGAACAATAGATGTCATGTGACCAGATGAACAATAGATGTCATGTGACCAGATGATCAATAGATGTCATGTGACCAGATGAACAATAGATGTCATGTGACCAGATGATCAATAGATGTCATGTGACCAGATGAACAATAGATGTCATGTGACCAGATGAACAATAGATGTCATGAGACCAGATGAACAATAGATGTCATGTGACCAGATGAACAATAGATGTCATGTGACCAGATGAACAATAGATGTCATGTGACTAGATGAACAATAGATGTCATGTGACCAGATGAACAATAGATGTCATGTGACCAGATGAACAATAGATGTCATGTGACCAGATGAACAATAGACGTCATGTGACCAGATGAACAATAGATGTCATGTGACCAGATGAACAATAGATGTCATGTGACCAGATGATCAATAGATGTCATGTGACCAGATGAACAATAGATGTCATGTGACCAGATGAACAATAGATGTCATGTGACCAGATGAACAATAGATGTCATGTGACCAGATGAACAATAGATGTCATGTGACCAGATGAACAATAGATGTCATGTGACCAGATGAACAATAGATGTCATGTGACTAGATGAACAATAGATGTCATGTGACCAGATGAACAATAGATGTCATGTGACCAGATGAACAATAGATGTCATGTGACCAGATGAACAATAGATGTCATGTGACCAGATGAACAATAGATGTCATGTGACCAGATGAACAATAGATGTCATGTGACCAGATGAACAATAGATGTCATGTGACCAGATGAACAATAGATGTCATGTGACCAGATGAACAATAGATGTCATGTGACCAGATGAACAATAGATGTCATGTGACCAGATGAACAATAGATGTCATGTGACCAGATGAACAATAGATGTCATGTGACCAGATGAACAATAGATGTCATGTGACCAGATGAACAATAGATGTCATGTGACCAGATGAACAATAGATGTCATGTGACCAGATGAACAATAGATGTCATGTGACCAGATGAACAATAGATGTCATGTGACCAGATGAACAATAGATGTCATGTGACCAGATGAACAATAGATGTCATGTGACCAGATGAACAATAGATGTCATGTGACCAGATGAACAATAGATGTCATGTGACCAGATGAACAATAGATGTCATGTGACCAGATGAACAATAGATGTCATGTGACCAGATGAACAATAGATGTCATGTGACCAGATGAACAATAGATGTCATGTGACCAGATGAACAATAGATGTCATGTGACCAGATGAACAATAGATGTCATGTGACCAGATGAACAATAGATGTCATGTGACCAGATGAACAATAGATGTCATGTGACCAGATGAACAATAGATGTCATGTGACCAGATGAACAATAGATGTCATGTGACCAGATGAACAATAGATGTCATGTGACCAGATGAACAATAGATGTCATGTGACCAGATGAACAATAGATGTCATGTGACCAGATGAACAATAGATGTCATGTGACCAGATGAACAATAGATGTCATGTGACCAGATGAACAATAGATGTCATGTGACCAGATGAACAATAGATGTCATGTGACCAGATGAACAATAGATGTCATGTGACCAGATGAACAATAGATGTCATGTGACCAGATGAACAATAGATGTCATGTGACCAGATGAACAATAGATGTCATGTGACCAGATGAACAATAGATGTCATGTGACCAGATGAACAATAGATGTCATGTGACCAGATGAACAATAGATGTCATGTGACCAGATGAACAATAGATGTCATGTGACCAGATGAACAATAGATGTCATGTGACCAGATGAACAATAGATGTCATGTGACCAGATGAACAATAGATGTCATGTGACCAGATGAACAATAGATGTCATGTGACCAGATGAACAATAGATGTCATGTGACCAGATGAACAATAGATGTCATGTGACCAGATGAACAATAGATGTCATGTGACCAGATGAACAATAGATGTCATGAGACCAGATGAACAATAGATGTCATGTGACCAGATGAACAATAGATGTCATGTGACCAGATGAACAATAGATGTCATGTGACCAGATGAACAATAGATGTCATGTGACCAGATGAACAATAGATGTCATGTGACCAGATGAACAATAGATGTCATGTGACCAGATGAACAATAGATGTCATGTGACCAGATGAACAATAGATGTCATGTGACCAGATGAACAATAGATGTCATGTGACCAGATGAACAATAGATGTCATGTGACCAGATGAACAATAGATGTCATGTGACCAGATGAACAATAGATGTCATGTGACCAGATGAACAATAGATGTCATGTGACCAGATGAACAATAGATGTCATGTGACCAGATGAACAATAGATGTCATGTGACCAGATGAACAATAGATGTCATGTGACCAGATGAACAATAGATGTCATGTGACCAGATGAACAATAGATGTCATGTGACCAGATGAACAATAGATGTCATGTGACCAGATGAACAATAGATGTCATGTGACCAGATGAACAATAGATGTCATGTGACCAGATGAACAATAGATGTCATGTGACTAGATGAACAATAGATGTCATGTGACCAGATGAACAATAGATGTCATGTGACCAGATGAACAATAGATGTCATGTGACTAGATGAACAATAGATGTCATGTGACCAGATGAACAATAGATGTCATGCGACTAGATGAACAATAGATGTCATGTGACCAGATGAACAAAAGATGTCATGTGACCAGATGAACAATAGATGTCATGTGACCAGATGAACAATAGATGTCATGTGACCAGATGAACAATAGATGTCATGTGACCAGATGAACAATAGATGTCATGTGACCAGATGAACAATAGATGTCATGTGACCAGATGAACAATAGATGTCATGTGACCAGATGAACAATAGATGTCATGTGACCAGATGAACAATAGATGTCATGTGACCAGATGAACAATAGATGTCATGTGACCAGATGAACAATAGATGTCATGTGACCAGATGAACAATAGATGTCATGTGACCAGATGAACAATAGATGTCATGTGACCAGATGAACAATAGATGTCATGTGACCAGATGAACAATAGATGTCATGTGACCAGATGAACAATAGATGTCATGTGACCAGATGAACAATAGATGTCATGTGACCAGATGAACAATAGATGTCATGTGACCAGATGAACAATAGATGTCATGTGACCAGATGAACAATAGATGTCATGTGACCAGATGAACAATAGATGTCATGTGACCAGATGAACAATAGATGTCATGTGACCAGATGAACAATAGATGTCATGTGACCAGATGAACAATAGATGTCATGTGACCAGATGAACAATAGATGTCATGTGACCAGATGAACAATAGATGTCATGTGACCAGATGAACAATAGATGTCATGTGACCAGATGAACAATAGATGTCATGTGACCAGGTGAACAATAGATGTCATGTGACCAGATGAACAATAGATGTCATGTGACCAGATGAACAATAGATGTCATGTGACCAGATGATCAATAGATGTCATGTGACCAGATGAACAATAGATGTCATGTGACCAGGTGAACAATAGATGTCATGTGACCAGATGAACAATAGATGTCATGTGACCAGATGAACAATAGATGTCATGTGACCAGATGAACAATAGATGTCATGTGACCAGATGAACAATAGATGTCATGTGACCAGATGAACAATAGATGTCATGTGACCAGATGAACAATAGATGTCATGTGACCAGATGAACAATAGATGTCATGTGACCAGATGAACAATAGATGTCATGTGACCAGATGAACAATAGATGTCATGTGACCAGATGAACAATAGATGTCATGTGACCAGATGAACAATAGATGTCATGTGACCAGATGAACAATAGATGTCATGTGACCAGATGAACAATAGATGTCATGTGACCAGATGAACAATAGATGTCATGTGACCAGATGATCAATAGATGTCATGTGACCAGATGAACAATAGATGTCATGTGACCAGATGAACAATAGATGTCATGTGACCAGATGAACAATAGATGTCATGTGACCAGATGAACAATAGATGTCATGTGACTAGATGAACAATAGATGTCATGTGACCAGATGAACAATAGATGTCATGTGACCAGATGAACAATAGATGTCATGTGACCAGATGATCAATAGATGTCATGTGACCAGATGAACAATAGATGTCATGTGACCAGATGAACAATAGATGTCATGTGACCAGGTGAACAATAGATGTCATGTGACCAGGTGAACAATAGATGTCATGTGACCAGATGATCAATAGATGTCATGTGACCAGATGAACAATAGATGTCATGTGACTAGATGAACAATAGATGTCATGTGACCAGATGAACAATAGATGTCATGTGACCAGATGAACAATAGATGTCATGTGACCAGATGAACAATAGATGTCATGTGACCAGGTGAACAATAGATGTCATGTGACCAGATGAACAATAGACATCATGTGACCAGATGAACAATAGATGTCATGTGACTAGATGAACAATAGATGTCATGTGACCAGATGAACAATAGATGTCATGTGACCAGATGAACAATAGATGTCATGTGACCAGATGAACAATAGATGTCATGTGACCAGATGATCAATAGATGTCATGTGACCAGGTGAACAATAGATGTCATGTGACCAGATGAACAATAGATGTCATGTGACCAGATGAACAATAGATGTCATGTGACCAGATGAACAATAGATGTCATGTGACCAGATGATCAATAGATGTCATGTGACCAGATGAACAATAGAAGTCATGTGACCAGATGAAGAATAGATGTCATGTGACCAGATGAACAATAGATGTCATGTGACCAGGTGATCAATAGATGTCATGTGACCAGATGATCAATAGATGTCATGTGACCAGATGAACAATAGAAGTCATGTGACCAGATGAAGAATAGATGTCATGTGACTAGATGAACAATAGATGTCATGTGACCAGATGATCAATAGATGTCATGTGACCAGATGATCAATAGATGTCATGTGACCAGATGAACAATAGAAGTCATGTGACCAGATGAAGAATAGATGTCATGTGACCAGATGAACAATAGACGTCATGTGACCAGATGAACAATAGACGTCATGTGACCAGATGAACAATAGATGTCATGTGACCAGATGAACAATAGATGTCATGTGACCAGATGAACACTAGATGTCATGTGACCAGGTGAACAATAGATATCATGTGACCAGATGAACAATAGATGTCATGTGACCAGATGAACAATAGATGTCATGTGACCAGGTGAACAATAGATGTCATGTGACCAGATGAACAATAGACGTCATGTGACCAGATGAACAATAGATGTCATGTGACCAGATGAACAATAGATGTCATGTGACCAGATGAACACTAGATGTCATGTGACCAGGTGAACAATAGATATCATGTGACCAGATGAACAATAGATGTCATGTGACCAGATGAACAATAGAAGTCATGTGACCAGATGAAGAATAGATGTCATGTGACCAGATGAACAATAGATGTCATGTGACCAGATGAACAATAGACGTCATGTGACCAGATGAACAATAGATGTCATGTGACCAGATGAACAATAGATGTCATGTGACCAGATGAACACTAGATGTCATGTGACCAGGTGAACAATAGATATCATGTGACCAGATGAACAATAGATGTCATGTGACCAGATGAACAATAGATGTCATGTGACCAGGTGAACAATAGATATCATGTGACCAGATGAACAATAGATGTCATGTGACCAGATGAACAATAGATGTCATGTGACCAGATGAACAGCATTACAGATTTAGTCCTGGACACCAATTGGTCACCATGGGGATGAACCTGTTCATTGGTCACCATGGGGATGAACCCTGACTACAAAGAGACTCGGCACTTTGTGATGTTGCCCATTCAGCAGCGCCTCATTGAGTCTCTACAGGAACCACTCTGGTCCATCTCTGGAACATCTGGAATATTCCCTTTCATGGAGGGGTCTCAGATATGATGAGAGTCTGACGCTCGGATTACACGAAGACCAAATCATTTGCTCTGACTGTTGCTCTCCTCTCTTTCCGTATGTGAAGACATGTTTACGCCCGTCTGGGGGAGAAGAGTTACCGCTCTTCCTGATGTCTGGTTGAGGTCCAGTCTGATATTGCGTGGAGCTCATTTTACTGAACACATGAGTCACTATTTTGGTTCATTTGTTTGGAGAAGACATAAAACATTGGAAATCTTGAATGAATTGTCGTCTCAAGCTGAATAAAGTGTTGTGATAAAACCCTGACTGGTTGTGCTTGTTGTCTCTTCTCCTCGGTGTATGATTCAATTCAATTCAGTTTATTTGTATAGCCCAATTTCACAAATTACAAATTTGTCTCGGAGTGCTTTACAATCTGTACACATAGACATCCCTGCCCCAAAACCTCACATCGGACCAGGAAAAACTCCCAAATAACCCTTCAGGGGGGAAAAAAAGGGAAGAAACCTTCAGGAGAGAACAGAGGAGGATCCCTCTCCAGGATGGACAGAACAATAGATGTCATGTGACCAGAAGGACAGATTTAGAGTTTAAATACATTCAATGAATGTGACAGAGTGTATGAATAGTTCATAGTAGGCATATTCCACGATGGAGACCTCCACGATCCATCAGGCAGATGGCGGTGGGGAGGAGGAGTGGGCGGAGTCTCAACAGGACAGTGGCGCAGTCAGGAGCAGGAATTCCACGACCCAGACCTCGATGATCCATCAGCAGATAGGATCTATGCCGTCTCATAGGGTCCGATGACCCCATGAGACGGAAGTCAAAAGGACTCCGGGGAGAAAGCAGAGTTAGTAACGTGTGATGGAGAGATGAAAATTCATCCATAAGGAGAGAGAAAAGAGGAGATAGGTACTCAGTGCATCCTAAAACGTCCCCCGGCAGCTATAAGCCTATAGCAGCATATCAAGGGGCTGGACCAGGTGAACCTGATTCAGCCCTAACTATAAGCTCTGTCATAGAGGAAGGTCTTAAGTCTACTCTTAAACGAGGTGACTGTGTCTGCCTCCCGGACTGAAGGTGGAAGCTGGTTCCATAAAAGAGGAGCTTGATAACTAAAGGCTCTGGCTCCCATTCTACTTTTTAAGACTCTAGGAACTACAAGTAGTCCCGCATTTAGTGAGTGTAGCTCTCTAGTGGGGCAATATGGTACTACAAGCTCCTTAAGATATGATGGAGCATTACCAATCAAGGCTTTGTACGTTAAGAGAAGAATTTTAAAAGTGATTCTTGATTTTACTGGGAGCCAGTGCAGAGCAGCTAGTGCAGGAGTGATGTGATCTCTTTTCTTAGTTTTAGTGAGAACACGAGCTGCAGCATTCTGGATCAACTGGAGGGACCTAAGAGATTTATTAGAGCAGCCTGATAATAAGGAGTTTCAGTAATCCAGTCTCGAAGTAACAAACGCGTGAACCAATTTTTCTGCATCTTTTTGAGACAAGATGTGCCTGATTTTTGAAATATTACGTAGATGAAAGAATGCAGTCCTTGAGATTTGCTTTACGTGGAGTTAAAGGACAAGTCCCGATCAAAGATAACGCCAAGATTCTTTACAGTGGTGTTGGATGCTAGGGCAATGCCGTCTACAGAAACCACATCACCAGATGATTGATCTCTGAGGTGCTCAGGGCCGATTAAAATTACTTCGGTTTTGTCTGAGTTTAACATCAAGAAGTTGCAGGTCATCCAAGTTTTTATGTCTTTAAGACATGCTTGAATTTTACCGAGTTGGTTGCTCTCCTCTGGTTTTATCGATAAATATAGTTGAGTATCATCTGCATAACAATGAAAGTTTATGGAGTGTTTCCTGATAATATTGCCCAAAGGAAGCATGTTTAAGGTAAATAAAATTGGTCCAAGCACAGAACCTTGTGGAACTCCGTGACTAACGTTGGTGGTTATCGAGGCGTCATCGTTTACAAATACAAATTGAGATCGATCTGATAAATAGGATTTAAACCAAATTAGTGCCGTGCCTGAAATGCCAATCGACTGCTCCAGTCTCTGTAACAGGATGTCATGGTCAATGGTGTCGAATGCAGCACTAAGGTCTAACAAGACCAGGACAGAGAGGAGTCCTTTATCTGCTGCCATTAAGAGGTCATTTGTAATTTTCACCAGTGCCGTCTCGGTGCTGTGGTGTTTTCTAAATCCTGATTGAAATTTCTCAAATAAACTATTATGATGTAGAAAGTCGCACAACTGATTTGCGACCACTTTCTCAAGGATCTTGGAGAGGAAGGGGAGGTTAGAGATCGGTCTGTAGTTAGCCAACACCTCTGGATCCAGAGTGGGCTTCTTCAGGAGAGGTTTAATAACAGCCACTTTGAATCAGAATCAGAATCAGAATCAGAAACAGGTTTATTGCCAAAGAATGAATGTTTTCACAAACAAACGAGGAATTTTTTTTGGTGGAAGGTGCAACATTTGGACATGACAAACAACAATCAACGCAAGGAGGGAGGAGGAGGGGGAGGAAGAGGGAGGAGGAGGAAGAGGAAGGAGCGGGAAGAAGGAGGAGAGAGGAAGGTGGAAGAAGAGGTGGTAGTCCTGGGGGTGACAGTCAGTCAGTCCCGGGGTCCATTGATGAGCCCGACCGCCGTCGGGAAAAAGCTATTGGTGTGGCGGGAGGTCGTGGTCATGATGGACGCAGCCTCCTCCCGAGGAGGGACTCGAACAGGAGTGTCCAGGGTGGGAGGGTCGGCGACAATCTTTCTGGCCCGCTTCAGTGACCTGGAAGTGAACAGGACCTGGAGGAAGGCAGATTGCAACCGATAACCCTCTCGGCCGAGCGGATGACGCCTGCAGCCTGCGCTTGTCTTTGGCTGTGGCTGCAGGGGGCCAGACGGTGATGGAGGAGCAGATGATGGACTCAACGATGGCCGTAGAACTGTACCATCATCTTCCCTGGCAGGTTGAATTTCCTCAGCTGCCTCAGGAAGAACATCCTCTGCTGGGCCTTCTTGGAGATTGAGCCGATGTTCAGCTCCCACTTGAGGTCCTGGGAGATGATGGAGCCCAGGAAGCGGTAGGACTCCACAGCCGACGGGGAGTCACACAGGATGAGAGGGCGGGTGGGGCTGCATTCTCCTGAAATCCACAACCATCTCCACTGTCTTCAGAGCGTTGAGCTCCAGGTTGTTCTGGCTGCACCAGGTCACCAGGTGGTCAGTCTCCCACCTGTAGGCGGTCTCGCCCGCCAGAGATGAGTCCAATGAGGGTGGTGTCATCCGCGAACTTTAGGAGCTTGACGGACTGGTGACTGGAGGTGCAGCTGTTGGTGTACAGGGAGAACAGCAGAGGGAAAGAACACAGCCTTGGGGAACCTGTGCTGGTGGTCCGGAGCCTGAGACGTGTTTCCAGCCTCACGTGCTGCTTCCTGTCGGTCAGGAAGTCTGTGATCCACCTGCAGGTGGAGTCGGGCACGTGCAGCTGGGAGAGCTTGTCCTGCAGCAGGGACGGGATGATGGAATTGAAGGCAGAGCTGAAGTCCACAAACAGGATCCTGGCGAGGTTCCTCGGGAGTCCAGATGCTGGAGGATGTAGTGAAGGGCCATGTTGACTGCATCGTCTGCAGACCAGTTGGCTCTGTAGGCGAACTGCAGGGGGTCCAGGAGTGGGTCGGTGATGGTCTTGAGGTGTGACAGGACCAGCGCTCAAAGGACTTCATGACCACAGAGGTCAGCGATGGGCCTGTAGTCATTGAGTCCTGTGATCTTGGTTTTTTGGGACGGGATGATGGTGGAGGCCTTGAAGCAGGCTGGAACGTGGCATGTCTCCAGGGAGGTGTTGAAGATGTCGGTGAACACCGGAGACAGCTGGTCAGCACAGTGCTTCAGGGTGGAGGGGAGACGGAGTCCGGGCCCGCTGCTTGGGGTTCTGCTTTTAAACAGCCTGTTGACGCTCTTCCAGGATGACGAGGCGCGCTGAGTTGATGGAGGGTGCTCCAGAGGTGTGAGCCCCTGATGGGCTGGGGGAGGGTGGGCTGATGGTCTGTGGCTTGTGTGGTACGTGGCCTGTTAGCAGAGACACATTGATAATATCTAATAGAGAGCCGCCAATTAAAGGCAAAACGTCTTTAAGCAGCCTCGTCGGGATGGGGTCCAAGAGACAGGTAGACGTGTTCGAAGTAGAAACCGTTGAAGATAATTGGTCACGGTTGATGGGAGAAAAGCCCTCCAAATATACACCAGGGCATACAGCGGTTTCCAAGGCCATTCCACTTGAGGACAGATCACTGGTTAAGGGCAAGAGAATATTAATCTTGTCCCTAATAGTTAAAATCTTTTCATTAAAGAAGTTCATAAAGTCATTACCACTGAGGTCTATAGGAATGCTCGGCTCCACAGAGCTGTGACTCTCTGTCAGCCTGGCTACAGTGCTGAAGAGAAACCTGGGGTTGTTCTTATTGTTCTCTATTACTGATGAGTAATAGGCTGCTCTGGCATTACGGAGGGCCTTCTTATAAGTTTTAAGACTATCTCGCCAAACTAAGCGGGATTCTTCGAGATTAGTTGAACGCCATATGCGTTCAAGCTTTCGTGATATTTGCTTCAGTTTGCGGGTCTGAGGGTTATACCAGGGAGCAAACCTCTTCCTCACTGTCTTCTTCTTCAGAGGGGCTATCGAGTCCAGTGTCATTCTCAGAGAGCCTGTGGCACTGTCAACAAGATGATCAATCTGGGACGGACTAAAGTTAGACCAGGAGTCCTCTGTTATATTGAGACGTGGTATCGAATCAAATACAGAAGGAATCGCTTCTTTAAATTTAGCTACAGCACTGTCAGTTAGACATCTGGTGTAGAAACTTTTGACTAACGGAGTACACCGTAATATAAATTCAAAAGTTATGAGGTTGTGGTCTGACAGAAGAGGATTCTGTGGGAAGACGTTCAAATGCTCAATGTCAACGCCATAAGTAAGAACAAGATCAAGCGTGTGGCCAAAGCTGTGAGTGGTTTCTGTACTCTGGCAGAAGCCAATCGAGTCCAACAAGGAGATGAATGCAGCACTAAGGCAATCATTATCAACATCCACATGGATATTAAAATCTCCAACAATAATAACTTTATCGGTTTTAAGAACCAAACTTGATATAAATTCTGAGAATTCAGATATAAACTCTGAATATGGACCTGGTGGCCGGTACAGAATCACAAACAGAATTGGCTGTAGTGTTTTCCAGGTTGGATGTGAAAGACTAAGAACAAGGCTTTCAAATGAGGTGTAGTGTAATTTTGGTTGAGGATTAATTAATAGGCTCGATTCAAAGATGGCTGCTACTCCACCTCCTCGACCGGTGCCTCGAGGAATGTGAGTATTAATATGACTTGGAGGAGTCGATTCATTCAGGCAGACATATTCTTCATGGCTCAGCCAGGTTTCAGTTAGGCAACATAAATCAATGTGATTATCTGATATTAAATCATTTAGTAACACAGCTTTAGATGACAGAGATCTAATATTTAGGAGACCACATTTAATAGTCCTGCATTAGACGTGGATCCTCCTCATGATGTTCTTTGAAGGTTTGTTCTCCTCTGAATGCAACTTGGCTCTGACGGTTGAGTCATGAAAGTAAAACAGCCTCACGCTCTGAGGCCTCCACAGGGAAAGAATTACAACCTCAACATACATATTCACACCAAATGAATATGTGAAAACACCAGAGGCCTAAAATACCACTCAGCAAAGAGACAATGACAAACTACGACGAGACTCAGTAAACCCCCAGGTACGTTCCAGAGGAAAGCCTTGGAAACCTGGCATGTATAAAAAGGTTCTCTATCATTCCCCCTGAATTGGTTCTGTTAGGACCCTTAGAAGAGGGACATTTAAAAAAATAAAAACTGGAAAGAGGGTTCTGGGTGGAACCATTACACCATAGAAGGGTTCTCTGTGGAACCTTTTATATGGGGTTCTGGGTAGAACCATTATACCATAGAAGGGTTCTCTGTGGAACCTTTTATAGGGGGTTCTGGGTAGAACCATTATACCATAGAAGGGTTCTCTGTGGAACCTTTTATAGGGGGTTCTGGGTAGAACCATTATACCATAGAAGGGTTCTCTGTGGAACCTTTTATAGGGGGTTCTGGGTAGAACCATTATACCATAGAAGGGTTCTCTGTGGAACCTTTTATAGGGGGTTCTGGGTAGAACCATTATACCATAGAAGGGTTCTCTGTGGAACCTGTTATAGGGGGTTCTGGGTGGAATCTTTCACAGATGGTTCTATTGAGAACCCTTTATGTTGAGTTCTAGGTAGAACCCTCTGAAAGAGTTCCAGGCCTCCAACCCTCAATGGTTTTAGTATGGACCATTTTTAACTCCTACTTTCTAGTCTTTTCCTTCCGGCTTGTGGTTGCAGTTTTCATAGCAAACTATTTCCAGGGGAACGGTGTCAGCAGCTCAGTGCGGCCTCCTTCTGGCTGAGATCTACTTTCAGCTTCCCTCACATCAGCCATCGTCATGACATCGGACCACGAGGCTGTTGACCTGCAGCCTCAGGGATCAACTGACCCGTTGCCCCGTATTGAGAGTAGACCCTGAGGACACTGCTGTGAGCCAAAGGCCAGTGAACTTAAATCTGCAAAGCCTGTGGTGAAAACTGTGAAGAAATGGACCAACGAGTCGAAGCTGGAGCTACAGGCCTGCTGTGACTGCACTGACTGGAGTGCCTTTGAGGCTGCATCCACATCACTTGACGAACTCACTGAAACTGTGACGTCATATATCAGTTTTTGTGAAGACATGTGTGTACCCACCAAAACGTACTGCATCTTTAAAAATAATAAACCGTGGTTCACAGCAGGGCTCAGGCGGCTTCGTCAAGCCAAAGAGGAGGCCTTCATGAGTGGGGACAGGTGTACAACCAGGCCAGAAACACACTGACTCAGGAGATCAGAGGAGCAAAGAGAAGCTACTCTGAAAAGCTGAAAAACAGGTTTTCAGCTAACGACCCTGCGTCAGTGTGGAGAGGCCTGCGGGACATCAGCAACTATAGGAAACCCTCCCCCCACTCCATGGAGAGCCCTCAACTGGCTGACGATCTGAATGTGTTTTACTGCAGGTTTGATCACCCCACATTCACACCCCTCACCCGCTCCAATCAGACCTCACACAACCATCTGCATCCCCTGTTATCACCTCCCCCCTCCCCCTGACCCCCCACTGACGGTCTGTGAAGAGGATGTGAGACAGAAGACGAGGAAGGCAGCAGGCCCAGACGGTGTGTCACCCTCCTGTCTGATCAGCTGGCCCCCATCTTCACACAGATCTTCAACAGGTCTCTGGAGCTGTGAAGTCCCTCCTGCTTCAAACGCTCCACCATCATCCCGGTTCCCAAAACATCCTCCATCCCTGGGCTGAATGACTACAGGCCCGTCGCCCTGACGTCTGTGGTCATGAAGTCCTTTGAGAGACTGGTATTGACCCATCTGAAGGGCATCACAGGCCCCCTGCTGGACCCTCTGCAGTTTGCCTACCGGGCAAACAGGTCAGTGGATGATGCAGTCAACATGGGGCTGCACTCCATCCTGCAACACCTCCACTCCCCAGGGACCGATGAGGATGCTGTGGACTTCAGCTCAGCGTTCAACACCATCATCCCAGAAGTCCTCCTCACCAAACTCACCCAGCTCACTGTGCCTGCCTCCACCTGTCAGTGGATTACTAACGTCCTGATGGACAGGAAGCAGCAGGTGAGGCTGGGAGAAACAACATCCAGCACCCGGTCAGTCAGCACTGGTGCACCTCAGGGAGGCGTGCTCTCCCCACTGCTCTTCTCCCTCTACACCAACGACTGCACCTCAGGAGACCCATCTGTTCAACTCCTACAATGTGCAGATGACACATCAGTCATCGGCCTCATCCGTGATGATGACGAGTCTGCATATAGGCGGGAAGTTGAGCAGCTGGTCCTGTGGTGCGGGGGGGGTCGCAACAACCTAGAGCTGAACATGCTTAAGACTGTGGAGATGACAGTGGACTTCAGGAGGAGCCCCCCAGCCCCCCCTCACCATACTCAATAACACTGTGTTGGCTGTGGAATCCTTCAGGTTTCTGGGATCCACAATCTCCCGGAACCTGAAGTGGGAACCTAACGTCAAGAAAATCATCAAGAAGGCCCAGCAGAGGTTGTACTTCCTGCGCCAGCTTAGGAAGTACAACCTGCCTCCGGAGCTGCTGACCATGTTCTACACCGCAGTTATAGAGTCTGTTCTGTGCACTTCAATCACTGTCTGGTTTGGATCGGCCACCAAACTGGATCAGAACCGACTCCAACGGACAGTCAGGTCTGCAGAGAAGATCATCGGTGCCAACCTGCCCACCATCCAAGACCTGTACACCTCCAGAGTCAGGAAACGGGCAGGAAACATCACGGCAGACTCCTCCCACCCCGGACACTAACTATTCAAACTCCTCCCCTCTGGTAGACGCTACAGATCAAAACCAAAACCTCCAGACACAAAAACAGTTTCTTCCCCCTCGCCGTCTCACTACTAAACAATAACCCACTGTAGCATATATATTTATATATTTATCCCTGCACTTCTCGCACTCTCCACTTCTTCTGGCACTACTGTTTCACAGCCACTGTATATAGCCATTCCTCTTGTATATACTTTAAGTCACTTTCTAAAACTTCTTAGACCGTTGCACTGTTTGCACTGTTTGTTCTGTACTGCACTATTTGTTTTGTTTGTTCTGTATTGTATTGTGTTGTAATGTATATTTTGTGTAAACACAGACACTTTACCAAGTCAAATTCCTTGTTTGTGCAAACTTACTTGGCCAATAAAACTGATTCTGATTCTGATTCTGATGCTGCCTTCGTCCATTCAAGGATCCATTGTGATGTCTGGAAAGCCTTTTGGACTCAACTCAGCAACATAGATTTAACCTGTAGACTCATAAATGGACATATTTCATATTGGAGAAGAGCACCGGCTTGCAACATGAGCTACTCTATTCGCCTGAATCGGTCCGGCTGAGGCTTGTTTGACCAAAAAATGAACTGCAGCAATCCAAGAGAATAAAGGTCTGTGTGATCATTCATTTCATGATGAGTCAGCAGCGCTGAAGATACGGTTGCTGCCTCCTCTGATTTGTCAACGCCTGGTTAAGGGGAGTTCCTCTAAGTTTACGGTAAGTGTCATGCACACAATCCAACCAGGAAATACAAGGAATATATAATAGCTCATGGTTCAATGAGTTCAAGGCACATCTACCAGCCAAGTAAAGTTTGTATAGTCCTGAATGATGGTTTGTCATTGTTCCTCTGGCATATACTGTACACCAAGAACTGGACCAAGAGTTGTTTAACCTCATGGTCGGAATGAAAAGCTCCACTTGGGTTCTGGATCACATCCCACTCATCCCAGAAATCATGCCCTCCTCCTTCAGCTCGGGTTCAGTCCCTCTCGACCCTGATGAGGAATAGCCCACCTCATCTCCCACAACCTGTCAGAACTATTTCAAATCAACATCACAGACACTGGCGAAAGTCATCTCTCACAACACCAGATAATCCACGAGGCGTCCCTCAGGGCTCGGTGCTGGTTCCTCTCCTGTTCATCCTCTACGCCCCTCATACATTACGTTATGAGGGGCTTCGCAGATGGGACTACGACATCGTTCTTCATGGCACATCATCCAAAGTCCTAAACACACTCCTGTACATCCAGAACTCTGCTTGTCTGCTCTGGGATGACATCATAACTGTCCTCCAGAACCTCCACTGGCTGTCTGTACCAAAGCGGATCACAAAATAAAGAAAATATTTGAATGCAGCTTTAAAGGCAAAACGTTGATATTCTTATCATTACATCTGTTTGTATTTGGGTTGATAGGAGCTCAGTTGAATTGATTTGCAGTAGTGTCTTGATCTTTTACAATATTTGACTTCTCTGTTTTATTACTTGTTTTGATATTTGTAATTTATTATAATATATAAGAATATATTTATTATAATATATAATAAATTACTTTGATATTTGTAATTTATTATAATATATAATTTATTGTAATATATATTAAATTACTTTGATATTTGTAATATATTATTATATATTATTTTATATATTATATATATATATTTATCTAAATCAATAGAAGCTCAACTGTTAATTTAAATAATTAACGTGATGTTTACCATTGTTTATGATCCACAATCCTTTGTGCAATGAAAAAGACCACCGCTGGTCACGTGATATTGTCACTGAGGCGGAAATGAAAGTTCACTAGCAACAGCAGCGGAGAACAGCTGAGAAGGTACGGGCAATATCACATTTAAGCCTCAGTTGAGGGGGGTTTAAAATATATTACGTGTTTTGACGTGAACCACGTCACTATAAATGCATTTTTACTTGTTGTCAAGTGGTTAGAACAGGTTTTATTGACATGTCCTTTTATTAAACCCCACTACGAAGCTCGCTCGCTAACTGTTAGCTTCTTCTGGGCGAAGTTAACCCGATTTTGACTCACCGGAAAAGACATGTCGCAGCTTGCCCTTCAAAACAAAGGCCACGAAGGTGGTAAACATGTTGTTTGTGTGGCGTGGGTGACGTAAGGTCATTTCTTTTTCAGTAAATACTCGCCTCTAAACTTAGTGTGTCATTTGCTAACGTCGCATTGGCCAGAAACACGCCGCGACAACACAATATTCGCTAGCTGCGCTTTAGTTTGAAAATCGATGACCGGAAGTCAGTAGTTATCGCAGCCGCAGCTTGACAGTGATGCACAGAAACGTCTTGATGGTCTAACGTATTTGTGTTTCGTGCGCAGCAGCCAAGGGTATTTAAATCCGGGGGACAATGAAACCCGTGTAGCTCTATCTGTACTTGTCTTCGTGACGCCGGAAGCCACCGAGCAGCAGATGCAGCTCCCCGCGGCGGTCGGTCCTCTCGGTCCTCTCGGTCCTCTCGGTTCACGAGGCTGACGGACAGCGGCGGTCTGATCGTCGCGTGTCCCCCGGGACAGACCCGGGGTGGCCATCACGGCGTGTGGTGCAGGGCTTGCATGTTCTGGTCCCACCTGACCACGCACCACTGGGTCTGCTCTCAGAGATGACGCTGAAAAGCCTCCAGCAGTCACCTTGACGAGGCGGATACCGGGCTGAGACCCCCCCCCCACGAGCCGGTCCGGGGTTCCGGTCTCTAAATACACAAAGACCACCATCCCAGCAGATACAGCGGCGCTGCGTCCTTTATGCAGTCTCTCTACATTTCTGACTTTGCTCAAGGTGATGTGCGTAGACGCTGATGTGGGGCGACGCATTTATGCCCGGCTGATAAATCTACCCCCGAATAGATGTTTTATTTTATTGTGTGTGTGTGTGTGTGTTTGTGTGTGTTTCAGAGCTGTGAGGTCATGGCAGCTGCCAGCGTGAGCAGACCTGGCGGAGCCCCGGCCACTGAGAAGTCCCAGCTGATCCTGAAAGGTAGTGATGGTGTTGTTGTTGTTGTTGTTCTGTGACTAACTGATACTAATGTTGTCGTGGCACGTCTTTCCAAAAGTTAGAGCTCTGCACGCGAGGCGGCAGGACGTCACGTTATCGGCCGACTCATGAAGCCTCTCTCAGTTTGAGCTCTTTAAATGACGGCTCAACTGGCCGGCGCTCTGTTCCTCTTTCGTTGTCACAAGGACATTTATTTAATTTTTCTTCCCAATTCTGGTACCGATCCGATACCAGTGACGCCCGAATAACAACTTCAACCAGTCGGTGTGAAGTGTCAAAAGTTGTAACTGTTCTCCTTTCACGTTGTTATCGTCTTCTGTCGAGGTTATTTCAATAAAACGCTCAACTCTAATGATTAGGAAACACTTTAGTCTATTTTTATTTACGTTTACATGAAAAGATATATCTTGTCATTCCAGTGTCGGAAATACACGAGGGCAAAGGGCAAAACTGCCCCCAAGAAATATAATTCTGCCCCTAATTTCTTGAGAAGGGCAGAAAATGCCCCCATAGTTATGATAATTTAATAGCGTTTTATTTTTCTCCTTTGTTGCGTCCGTCTCATTGTTGTTTTCTGTTCTCGGTAGGTACACAAAAAATGAATAAATGTAATTATAAAAAAATGAATAAATAAGTTATAATTGATAATAGCTGTTTACAAAATGTAATAACAATTAATAACCACAAAGAAATAAGAATGTAATTGAATATGATCGTCTGATTTCTCTTTGTTTGTTTGTTAAAAAAACCTAAGAAAGCACTTTGAATCTGTAGATTATTGCCTAATAGTCTTATTATTGCCTAATAGTCTTATTATTGCCTAATTGGGTTATTATTGCCAACTAGTCTTATTATTGCCTAATTGTCTTATTATTGCCTTTTTTATGACAATTGCTCATTTACTGTAAGCCTAAATAAGTATATTTATTAATTTTGAACAAAGGTTAAATGTTATTTCATAAGTTTCAAAAACGTGCCCCAAATTTATTTTGAAATGATCCTGGATTTGAGTCAGTGGGGCAAAAGTTTCCCCCTAAAAACATATAAATGTAATTAGTAGTTTATTGCCGTGTCATAAGCTGCTGAGAGGAAGACATGATCCGCTCTAATGATGTCTTCATGTCGTTCATCTTCCAAATACTGGAGTTATTCAAGTTTCTCAGCCAAAATAACATTACATTTGAACACATCATGTCATTTATAATTTACCTTCTTTCCCAACTGTCATTTCTGGAGCTTGAATGCATCCTAATGTAATTCAATGCAGCCTCCGTCGACTCGGAGGCTTTTCTGATGTACCGTAACATCTGCTTCCACAAGCAACACAAACACCGTGTGGCGAACTTATCAAACCTTTCTTGTAATTTTAGCTATTTAAAAGCAATAATAAGAGGAGCTGAACCTCCAGTCACATCCTCGTCATTCACTCATTCTGCTGCTTTCAAGAACCATTTGGGTTTCTGGCTGTTAGGGAACTGACTCGAGCATTCACATGATCCATCAGTTGTCATAAAAATGTTTAAATGAATAATTAACGAAGTAAAGCAGCTATAACCAACATGTTATATCAGGGTTCGTACGGTCATGGAAAACCTGGAAAAGTCATGGAATTTTAAAATGGTCATTTCCAGACATGGTAAAGTCATGGAAAAAACTTAAATCATAAAAGTTTTGGAAAAGTCCTGGAAATGTTGTTATAATCACATGTTCATTCACGCCGAGTTTGAAATAAGTAATATGTTTTTTAAAGGAAGACGCTCAAAATATCAGCCGGCGTACGCTCTCGATACGCAACGTGCTCTACATGTTTCATGTTTATACCGAGATGTCAGTTTGGTCCTGGACGTTTGGTTTAAAGTCCTGTAAATCCCTTGGTCAACATGTGCACACATGTTCATTATTTTCACACATGTTTATTATTTTCACACGTTTATTATTTGCTGCATCAGTGATATTTAGTTCCTGTTCAGAACCAGAACCGACTGGCGTGTTCAGAACCACGTAATGACGACATGTGGCGCCTCCACCAGACGTCATCAGAAGAGAACATGTATGTAAACCTCCCAAGGGGCGACGCACTGCGGGGGCATCGGGGTTCACCCGCGCCCCGACTGGTCCCTGAACACACCGCGGTCGTGATGGTGGCCGGGCAGACCTCTGGTCCCTGAACACACCGCGGTCGTGATGGTGGCCGGGCAGACCTCTGGTCCCTGAACACACCGCGGTCGTGATGGTGGCCGGGCAGACCTCTGGTCCCTGAACACACCGCGGTCGTGATGGTGGCCGGGCAGACCTCTGGTCCCTGAACACACCGCGGTCGTGATGGTGGCCGGGCAGACCTCTGGTCCCTCGTCGTCTTTCACTCAGACCCCTCAGGCTCCCCACGCTTTGAGACGAGCCCGCGCCATTTCTTTTTTTCTTTTTTTCAAATTTATATTTTATTAGTGTTCAGAATCTCACATACACATATTGACATTTTTCAGATTCTTTGTATAAAGAGAAGTAAAAAACAAAAAAATAATCCCGCGCCATTTCTATCTCTACAACACGCGTGTGGCCCTCATTTGACTTTGAACGGTTTCTTCTAGGGACGCATGCACGGGATAATGGGAACATGGGAACACGCGAACACGGGAACACAAGAACACGGGAACATGAGAACATGGGAACACGAGAACATGGGAGCACGGGAACACGAGAACACACGAACATGGGAACACGGGAACATGGGAACACGGGGACATGAGAACACAGGAACATGGGAACACGGGAACACAGGAGGATGGGAACACGGGAACACAGGAGGATGGGAACACGAGAACACGGGAACATGGGAACACGGGAGCATGGGAACACGGGAACATGGGAACACAGGAACATGGGAACACGGGAACACAGGAGGATGGGAACACGAGAACATGGGAACACGGGAACACGGGAACACGGGAACATGGGAACACGGGAACATGGGAACACGGGAACATGTGGGGTTAATGTTACACGCGTGTGATGTTCAACCTGTTGTTGGGTTGTTTCAGTTCATCTGGTGTGAGCCGCATCAGAGGCCTCGTGGAGACCCCCCCCCCCCCCCCGGGTCTCGCGATGATGATGTTGCACCACAGACACAGATGTGGTTTTTCTTTCGTCCACTAGAGGGCGAGCTTCATTGTTGGTGTTTGCTCGTCTCACCCCCAACAACCTGGAAGTATTTACTGTACACTTATAACAACCACTGTATTTCCCACAATGCATCTTGCTAAAACAATTACACACAAGGGGAAACAATGTAAAGGAAACTGTGAATGGCTCAAACGCCTCAGAAAGCAAAGAAATTACTAAAAAATACGAATAACACACTTTTGTAAAAAGATTTTCTGCCTCTTTGTTTAATTAGCATTCTCAAGTTACCCGTTAATATCTGAAGGTGGAAGTAATATATAATATAATCCCCTGTAAAGTATGTTGACGTCGTATGATATGTTGGAGTATAGTGGTGCTGGAAGGACCTTTAATTCATAGAGTAATACAGATTAATGTGCATGACTCCCCATAAAGTGTCAAATCATTTGCATGTATCAGTACAAAACTATTAGAAGACTGTTAGAAGAAACTTAGAAGTGGGGAACAATCTCATTTATAATTATTTGAAATGTTGAATTTCATCCCATTAGGTATAAAGTAAAGAAAATATAACTGCAATTTCAAACCTATGATCATTGTTACTTTAATGAAGTCATCATTTTATATACAAGTAATTATAATGATGAATTGAGGACAGCAACAAAGTAAAAGGACGACCTTTAGAATTCATGACTTCAGGCCGATTTGAAAATATCTAATTTTATAAATATATATTGTGACGAGATTGTAGCCGTCACCCGTGGGTTTCCCCCCCAAGCACCAAGGATAGCCAGACAGCCGCGACGAGGTTCCGTTGGACGACATATTTATTATATTTCTTGTATTAAACACACACCGAGCAGACCGCAACACAACGCGTCTGCTCCCTCTGCCCCTACCGCCAGCTCTGCTGCCCTTTTATAGAGCAGCATCGGCTGCTGCTGCCAATCAGTCAGAGCAGCTGACTGATTGGCAACCAGCCAGCAGCTGAGGCCAGATTGGGGACAGCTGCCACATATATATTTATATATTTATAAGAAAACTGCAAATACTGCATCTGTCTTAATTTAACATACTATTGTTTGTTTTTGATATGTATCTTCATTTTTCTGAAGTGTGCTGGTGAACATAAACAACGTGTTTAATGTTGTGTGTGTGTGTGTGTGTGTGTGTGTGTGTGTGTGTGTGTGTGTGTGTGTGTGTGTGTGTGTGTGTGTGTGTGTGTGTGTGTGTGTGTGTGTGTGTGTGTGTGTGTGTGTGTGTCTCCCGGTCCCAGTGGTGTCGGCGAGGCCTCAGTCTCCCAGGCTGCCGGCCCGGCCCTCTCGGCTCAGCTCCTTCGTGGAGGTGACGGCCGACGGCCTGAGCAGCGAAACCAAGAAGACGGGCAAGCGCAGCGGACACCTCGAGCTGCAGTGGAACGAGGACCTCACCCTGTGAGCGCACACACACACACACACACACACACACATTCATGTGTTCATGTCTTCATGTGTTCATGTATTCATCTCTTCATGTGTTCATCTCTTCATGTGTTCATCTCTTCATCTCTTCATGTGTTCATGTCTTCATCTCTTCATGTGTTCATCTCTTCATGTGTTCATCTCTTCATGTGTTCATGTCTTCATCTCTTCATGTATTCATCTCTTCATGTGTTCATCTCTTCATGTCTTCATCTCTTCATGTCTTAATGTGTTCATCTCTTCATGTGTTCATGTCTTCATGTGTTCATGTATTCATCTCTTCATGTGTTCATGTCTTCATGTGTTCATGTGTTCATCTCTTCATGTGTTCATCTCTTCATGTGTTCATGTGTTCATCTCTTCATGTGTTCATCTCTTCATGTGTTCATCTCTTCATGTCTTCATCTCTTCATGTGTTCATCTCTTCATGTGTTCATGTATTCATGTGTTCATGTGTTCATCTCTTCATGTATTCATCTCTTCATGTCTTCATCTCTTCATGTGTTCATGTCTTCATCTCTTCATGTGTTCATCTCTTCATCTCTTCATGTGTTCATCTCTTCATGTCTTCATGTCTTCATGTCTTCATGTCTTCATCTCTTCATGTGTTCATGTCTTCATCTCTTCATGTCTTCATGTGTTCATCTCTTCATGTGTTCATCTCTTCATCTCTTCATGTGTTCATCTCTTCATGTGTTCATCTCTTCATGTGTTCATCTCTTCATCTCTTCATGTGTTCATGTGTTCATCTCTTCATGTGTTCATGTCTTCATCTCTTCATGTCTTCATCTCTTCATGTGTTCATCTCTTCATGTCTTCATCTCTTCATGTGTTCATGTCTTCATGTGTTCATGTCTTCATCTCTTCATGTGTTCATCTCTTCATGTGTTCATGTCTTCATCTCTTCATGTCTTCATCTCTTCATGTGTTCATCTCTTCATGTGTTCATGTATTCATCTCTTCATGTATTCATCTCTTCATGTGTTCATGTCTTCATGTCTTCATCTCTTCATGTGTTCATGTCTTCATCTCTTCATGTGTTCATCTCTTCATGTGTTCATGTCTTCATCTCTTCATGTGTTCATCTCTTCATGTATTCATCTCTTCATGTGTTCATGTCTTCATCTCTTCATGTGTTCATGTCTTCATCTCTTCATGTGTTCATGTCTTCATGTGTTCATCTCTTCATGTGTTCATGTCTTCATCTCTTCATGTGTTCATGTCTTCATCTCTTCATGTGTTCATCTCTGCATGTGTTCATCTCTTCATGTGTTCATGTCTTCATCTCTTCATCTCCATCTCTTCATGTGTTCATCTCTTAATGTCTTCATCTCTTCATGTGTTCATCTCTTCATGTCTTCATCTCTTCATGTGTTCATGTCTTCATCTCTTCATGTGTTCATCTCTTCATGTCTTCATCTCTTCATGTGTTCATGTCTTCATCTCTTCATGTGTTCATCTCTTCATGTGTTCATGTATTCATCTCTTCATGTCTTCATCTCTTCATGTGTTCATCTCTTCATGTATTCATCTCTTCATGTGTTCATGTCTTCATCTCTTCATGTGTTCATGTCTTCATCTCTTCATGTGTTCATGTCTTCATGTGTTCATCTCTTCATGTGTTCATGTCTTCATCTCTTCATGTGTTCATGTCTTCATCTCCATCTCTTCATGTGTTCATCTCTTCATGTGTTCATCTCTTCATGTGTTCATGTCTTCATCTCTTCATCTCCATCTCTTCATGTGTTCATCTCTTAATGTGTTCATGTCTTCATCTCTTCATGTGTTCATGTATTCATCTCTTCATGTCTTCATCTCTTCATGTGTTCATCTCTTCATGTGTTCATGTCTTCATCTCTTCATGTGTTCATCTCTTCATGTGTTCATCTCTTCATGTGTTCATCTCTTCATCTCCATCTCTTCATGTGTTCATCTCCATCTCTTCATGTGTTCATCTCTTAATGTCTTCATCTCTTCATGTGTTCATCTCTTCATCTCTTCATGTGTTCATGTGTTCATGTCTTCATCTCTTCATGTGTTCATCTCTTCATCTCTTCATGTGTTCATCTCTTCATGTGTTCATCTCTTCATCTCCATCTCTTCATGTGTTCATCTCTTCATCTCTTCATGTGTTCATCTCTTCATGTCTTCATCTCTTCATGTGTTCATGTGTTCATCTCTTCATGTGTTCATCTCTTCATCTCTTCATGTGTTCATCTCTTCATGTGTTCATCTCTTCATGTGTTCATCTCTTCATGTGTTCATCTCTTCATGTGTTCATCTCTTCATCTCTTCATGTGTTCATGTGTTCATCTCTTCATGTCTTCATCTCTTAATGTCTTCATCTCTTCATGTGTTCATCTGTTCATGTGTTCATCTCTTCATGTGTTCATGTGTTCATCTCTTCATGTGTTCATCTGTTCATGTGTTCATCTCTTCATGTGTTCATGTGTTCATGTGTTCATCTCTTCATGTGTTCATGTCTTCATCTCTTCATGTGTTCATGTGTTCATCTGTTCATGTCTTCATCTCTTCATGTGTTCATGTGTTCATCTCTTCATGTGTTCATCTGTTCATGTCTTCATCTCTTCATGTGTTCATCTGTTCATGTGTTCATCTGTTCATGTGTTCATCTCTTCATGTGTTCATCTGTTCATGTGTTCATCTCTTCATGTGTTCATGTGTTCATCTCTTCATGTGTTCATCTGTTCATGTCTTCATCTCTTCATGTGTTCATCTCTTCATGTGTTCATCTCTTCATGTCTTCATCTCTTCATGTGTTCATCTCTTCATCTCTTCATGTCTTCATCTCTTCATGTGTTCATCTCTTCATCTCTTCATGTGTTCATGTCTTCATCTCTTCATGTGTTCATCTCTTCATCTCCATCTCTTCATGTGTTCATCTCTTAATGTCTTCATCTCTTCATGTGTTCATCTCTTCATCTCTTCATGTGTTCATCTCTTCATGTGTTCATCTCTTCATCTCTTAATGTCTTCATCTCTTCATGTGTTCATCTCTTCATGTGTTCATCTCTTCATGTGTTCATCTCTTAACGTCTTCATCTCTTCATGTGTTCATCTCTTCATGTCTTCATCTCTTCATGTGTTCATGTCTCCATCTCTTCATGTCTTCATCTCTTCATGTGTTCATCTATTCATGTCTTCATCTCTTCATGTGTTCATCTATTCATGTGTTCATCTATTCATGTGTTCATCTCTTCATCTCTTCATGTGTTCATGTCTTCATCTCTTCATGTCTTCATCTCTTCATGTGTTCATCTATTCATGTCTTCATGTCTTCATCTCTTCATGTGTTCATCTCTTCATGTGTTCATGTCTTCATCTCTTCATGTGTTCATCTCTTCATGTGTTCATCTCCATCTCTTCATCTCCATCTCTTCATGTCTTCATCTCTTCATGTGTTCATCTCTTCATCTCTTCATGTGTTCATCTCTTCATGTGTTCGTCTCTTCATCACTTCATGTGTTCATCTCTTCATCTCTTCATGTGTTCATTTGCTCTGCAGTAACGTGACTCCTCAGAGTCGTCTGGACCTGAAGCTGTGGAGCTGCCACACCCTCAGGAAGGAGCTCCTGGGCAGCGCCACCATCGACCTGCTGGACATGCTGCGCACCCACGATGGCAAGAGTGAGGACACACACACACACACACACACACACACACACACACACACACACACACTCATGTATTCTCCACATTGTTCAACATGGAATATGAGGAAACTGGGACTACACGCGTCATAAAAAGATGGCGGCTCCATGTGACATCATTCCTGTGTCTGTTGAACTACTAAATGTCTACCTCCTCTCTGGTCCTCTGTGGACCTCTCTGGTCCTCCCTGGTCCTCTCTGGTCCTCTCTGGTCCTCTCTGGTCCTCTCTGGACCTCTCTGGTCCTCTCTGGTCCTCCCTGGTCCTCTCTGGTCCTCTCTGGTCCTCTCTGGTCCTCTCTGGTCCTCCCTGGTCCTCCCTGGTCCTCTCTGGTCCTCTCTGGTCCTCACTGGTCCTCTCTGGTCCTCTGTGGACCTCCCTGGTCCTCTCTGGTCCTCTCTGGTCCTCTCTGGACCTCTCTGGTCCTCACTGGACCTCCCTGGTCCTCTCTGGTCCTCTCTGGACCTCTCTGGTCCTCCCTGGTCCTCTCTGGTCCTCTGTGGACCTCCCTGGTCCTCTCTGGTCCTCTCTGGTCCTCCCTGGTCCTCTCTGGTCCTCTCTGGTCATCTCTGGTCCTCTCTGGTCCTCCCTGGACCTCCCTGGACCTCCCTGGTCCTCTCTGGTTCTCTCTGGTCCTCACTGGTCCTCTCTGGTCCTCTCTGGTCCTCCCTGGTCCTCTCTGGTCCTCTCTGGTCCTCTCTGGTCCTCTCTGGTTCTCTCTGGTCCTCACTGGACCTCTCTGGTCCTCTCTGGTCCTCTCTGGTCCTCACTGGTCCTCTCTGGTCCTCCCTGGTCCTCTCTGGACCTCTCTGGACCTCTCTGGTCCTCTCTGGTCCTCTCTGGACCTCTCTGGTCCTCACTGGTCCTCTCTGGTCCTCTCTGGTCCTCTCTGGTCCTCTCTGGACCTCTCTGGTCCTCTCTGGTCCTCTCTGGTCCTCTGGTCCTCTCTGGTCCTCTCTGGTCCTCTCTGGTCCTCTCTGGTCCTCTCTATTCCTCTCTGGTCCTCTCTAGTCCTCCTGGTCCTCCTGGTCCTCTCTGGTCCTCTCTGGTCCTCTCTGGTCCTCTCTGGTCCTCCTGGTCCTCCTGGTACTCTCTGGAACTCTCTGGTCCTCCCTGGCCCTCCCTGGTCCTCCCTGGTCCTCTCTGGTTCTCTCTGGTCCTCACTGGTCCTCTCTGGTCCTCTCTGGTCCTCCCTGGTCCTCTCTGGTCCTCTCTGGTTCTCTCTGGTCCTCACTGGACCTCTCTGGTCCTCACTGGTCCTCTCTGGTCCTCTCTGGTCCTCTCTGGACCTCTCTGGACCTCTCTGGTCCTCTCTAGTCCTCTCTGGACCTCTCTGGTCCTCACTGGTCCTCTCTGGTCCTCCCTGGTCCTCTCTGGTCCTCTCTGGACCTCTCTGGTCCTCTCTGGTCCTCTCTGGTCCTCTCTGGACCTCTCTGGTCCTCTCTAGTCCTCTCTGGACCTCTCTGGTCCTCTCTAGTCCTCTCTGGACCTCTCTGGTCCTGCTGGACCTCCTGGTCCTCTCTGGTCCTCTCTGGTCTCTGGTCCTCTCTGGTCCTCTGTGGACCTCCCTGGTCCTCTCTGGTCCTCTCTGGTCCTCCCTGGTCCTCTCTGGTCCTCTCTGGTCATCTCTGGTCCTCTCTGGTCCTCTCTGGTCCTCACTGGTCCTCTCTGGTCCTCCCTGGTCCTCTCTGGACCTCTCTGGAGCTCTCTGGTCCTCTCTGGTCCTCCTGGTCCTCCTGGTCCTCTCTGGTCCTCTCTGGTCCTCTCTGGTCCTCTCTGGTCCTCTCTGGACCTCTCTGGTCCTCTCTGGTCCTCTCTGGTTCTCTCTGGTCCTCTCTGGTCCTCTCTGGTCCTCTCTGGTCCTCTCTGGACCTCTCTGGACCTCTCTAGTCCTCCCTGGACCTCTCTGGTCCTCTCTAGTCCTCACTGGTCCTCTCTGGTCCTCACTGGTCCTCTCTGGTCCTCTCTAGTCCTCACTGGTCCTCTCTGGACCTCTCTGGACCTCTCTGGTCCTCTCTAGTCCTCTCTGGTCCTCCCTGGACCTCTCTGGTCCTCTCTGGTCCTCTCTGGTCCTCTCTGGTCCTCCCTGGTCCTCTCTGGTCCTCTCTGGTTCTCTCTGGTCCTCACTGGACCTCTCTGGTCCTCACTGGTCCTCTCTGGTCCTCTCTGGTCCTCTCTGGTCCTCTCTGGACCTCTCTGGTCCTCCCTGGTCCTCACTGGTCCTCTCTGGTCCTCTCTGGTCCTCCCTGGTCCTCTCTGGTCCTCTCTGGACCTCTCTGGTCCTCTCTGGTCCTCTCTGGTCCTCTCTGGTCCTCTGTGGACCTCCCTGGTCCTCTCTGGTCCTCTCTGGTCCTCTCTGGACCTCTCTGGTCCTCACTGGACCTCCCTGGTCCTCTCTGGACCTCTCTGGTCCTCCCTGGTCCTCTCTGGTCCTCTGTGGACCTCTCTGGTCCTCTCTGGTCCTCTCTGGTCCTCTCTGGTCCTCCCTGGTCCTCTCTGGTCCTCCCTGGACCTCTCTGGTCCTCTCTGGTCCTCACTGGTCCTCTCTGGTCCTCACTGGACCTCTCTGGACCTCTCTGGTCCTCTCTGGTCCTCTCTGGTCCTCCCTGGTCCTCTCTGGTCCTCCCTGGACCTCTCTGGTCCTCTCTGGTCCTCTCTGGTCCTCTCTGGTCCTCTCTGGTCCTCTCTGGTTCTCTCTGGTCCTCTCTGGTCCTCCCTGGTCCTCTCTGGTCCTCTCTGGACCTCTCTGGACCTCTCTAGTCCTCCCTGGACCTCTCTGGTCCTCTCTAGTCCTCACTGGTCCTCTCTGGTCCTCACTGGTCCTCTCTGGTCCTCTCTAGTCCTCACTGGTCCTCTCTGGACCTCTCTGGACCTCTCTGGTCCTCTCTAGTCCTCTCTGGTCCTCCCTGGACCTCTCTGGTCCTCTCTGGTCCTCTCTGGTCCTCACTAGTCCTCTCTGGTCCTCTCTGGTCCTCCCTGGTCCTCCCTGGTCCTCACTGGTTCTCTCTGGTCCTCTCGGTGTTCACAGAATTATGTGCCCGTGACTGTTGGTCTCAGTTGAGTCCAAAGCGCATAATTTAATGTAAAGTATGTCTAATTTAATGTTTTTACAGGCCATGATTGTATATCTTCTCACAGTCTGCTCTCCAGTGGTGGAACGGTGTTCATCACTCTGAAGCTCTCTTGGAGCTTCAGAGTGATGAACACCTGGTTCTCTTGGAGCTCCAGAGTGAGGAACACCTGGTTCTCTTGGAGCTTCAGAGTGATGAACACCTGGTTCTCTTGGAGCTTCAGAGTGATGAACACCTGGTTCTCTTGGAGCTTCAGAGTGATGAACACCTGGTTCTCTTGGAGCTTCAGAGTGATGAACACCTGGTTCTCTTGGAGCTTCAGAGTGATGAACACCTGGTTCTCTTGGAGCTTCAGAGTGAGGAACACCTGGTTCTCTTGGAGCTTCAGAGTGAGGAACACCTGGTTCTCTTGGAGCTTCAGAGTGATGAACACCTGGTTCTCTTGGAGCTTCAGAGTGATGAACACCTGGTTCTCTTGGAGCTTCAGAGTGAGGAACACCTGGTTCTCTTGGAGCTTCAGAGTGAGGAACACCTGGTTCTCTTGGAGCTTCAGGACGACTCATTTCCTCTGGAACTCTAGTATTTATTTCAAAATGGTGACTAACTGGGCAATATCCAAACGAATCATGACTTCCTATAGAAACTGGCGTCACCGACTAAATGATGTGTTGTTTACTGAGGGAATACATCAAGAGAGAAGTAGAGTCATTATATAGACTTCTATACAACCAGAGGAGCCGCCCCCTGGTGGTCAGGAGAGAGAATGCAGCTTTAACACATGAAGCACAGACTTCTATACAACCAGAGGAGTCGCCCCCTGGTGGCCAGGAGAGAGAATGCAGCGTTAACACATGAAGCATAGACTTCTATACAACCAGAGGAGTCGCCCCCTGGTGGTCAGGAGAGAAAATGCAGCTTTAACACATGAAGCAGAGACTTCTATACAACCAGAGGAGTCGCCCCCTGGTGGTCAGGAGAGAAAATGCTGCCTCCAGGCATTAACTGAGGATGTCCACATTTCTCTCTCTCTCTCTCTCTAGTGGAGAACGTCCAGCTGAGTCTGGTGCTGCAGACGGAGAACAAAGGCTCGGTTGTAGCGGGCGGCGAGCTCAACGTCTGTCTGGACGGCATGGCTGTTGATCTGGGCACGCTGCCCAATGGCAGCACGGCAGCCGACAGTGAGTCCACACACACACAGGAACACCTCGAGTAGTGCACATGTGTATCCCCTCCTCTGAAGTGCATTGACCTGTGACTTTAGTATGGAAGTTCACAAAGTGATGTCATTCATAACAAAGCCATGAAAAAGCTCTCCACCTCTCAGCGTATGAAACCGAAGCGAGGACAGTTTTCCTCAGATGAAGACGTATCAACGGGAACATGCACACACTGATTCATACAGAAGACGCCTCAGTAATAAAGAGTCTCTCTTCCCCTGCCACCTCAACGTTTGTTGATGCTGACTAAGTCTTCCCCACATGTTGGTCTGTTATGGGGAAATTAGAGATGTCTTGTTGGCATATATGTGTAAATGGTAAAAGAGTTACACAATTATATAACAGATGATTATTACAGGGTTCATACAGTCATGGAAATCCTGGAAAAGTCCTGGAATTTAAAAATTGTTATTTCCAGGTCTGGAAAAGTCCTTGAAAAAAAGTAAATCCCCAAAGTCTTGAGATTTACGTTAATATTACATACATGTATATTCATATATAACATTATTTATATATTACATATTTATATGTATATATATATATTATACATATGTATTATATATAATATATATATATAATATAAAATTATGTGAATAAGATGAATAACATGTTAACTTAATACTTAATATAATAAAGTATTGCTTCCATCCGGTGTTGCCTTAAAGAACACGTGATCTCTGTGTGTTTCTACTCCCAAACCGATATGAAAGGACTTCAGCGTCCTCAGAGGAAGCTTCAAACTCAGAGACTCAGAGACTCACTGACTCAGTGACTCAGAAACTCAGTGACTCAGAGACTGAGTCGCACACTCTCACACACTCTCACACTCACGCACACAAGGCGTTTCATAGAGTGCCACACAGAGCCCACAGTGTATTCTGCTGAATGAACACAGTGCCAGCAGTAAGGGCCGAGGTGTGTGTGTGTGTGTGTGTGTGTGTGTAATCAATATTGATGTGCTTGCTTCCCAAAATGAAATTAATAAATTAGCATGCTGTCAGGACCTAGCATGTATTCCTGAACAAAATGCTAGAAGCTCTCGCTAACTCGCTAAAAGGTGAGTTAGTGAGCCCAACTCTTCTCATGACTCAGCAGAAAAGCTCTAACTAGCTAAAAGGTGAATTAGTGAGCCTAACTCTTCTCATGATGACTCAGCAGAAAAACTAGCTAGCTACCACCTTTCTGCACTCCTTTAATCTAGTTTAAAGTAAGAGTTAAACTGACTTTTAAACAGCGGTTTCAATTCAATCTTAGTTTTAAAGATTGGTGAAACATGATTTAAAGTTTAAAAATGAACACGACAGCTTCTCCAAATGTGGCACTGCTCCTTTAAAAAGGTTCTGCATTACAGCATTTAGGACAAAGAGAATGAACATGCTGCAGGTCAGAGGTCGCACAATGAATAGAGCCCACTCACGTTTTCTTTACACGGCCTGTTATTCGATGCTGCCCCCAAAACTCTGTGTGCACACACACACACACACACACACACACAATCACAGACATCAGGCGTGCTGATTTGGTGTAATTTCGCCTCATTGCTTCATGACTCGGTAGTACAATTGCCTCCTGTGATCCTGAAACGGGGGGTTTCCTCCCCCGGCCTGCAGGGGCTGGGACGCCTGTGTGTGTGTGTGTGTTTTGGGGGCGGAGCGGCCGGTGAACAGAGGGCTGAAGTGTGCCACCTCCACCAGGGATTCGAGCCAGCGCCACTTGTCTCTGTGCGCGTGTGTTTCTACGGTCCCACGAGACGCCGCCGCGGCTCGTGGGCTGCTGCGTCTGTGCGTGCACACGTGTTTCGCATTCTGCAGCATGTGTGTGTGTGTGTGTGTGTGTGTGTGTGTGTGCTCAGGCACATGTGGGCTGCCTGAATATATATATATATATATAAAGTGCATAAAGGTGGTAGTGTGTTGCCTTCGGGGGGCATTAAGGAGTTCTGTGTTGTCGCTCTGAACGCACCTCTGTTAGTTTGGAAGTTTTCCTTATTTTCCCCTGACACACACACACACACACACACACACACACACAAGCGCACACACACACAAGCGCACACAGAAGGCTTCATGAACAAACCCTTGTAGTTAGAGATGGGAGGAAACAGAAGCCAGAGCAGAAAGATTTAAACTTAGGGAATATTGGAACACTTTGTCAATTAATATTAGATGCTTATGCAATGACACACACACGTACACACACACGTACACACACACATATGTACACACAGCGATTACTCCTCAATGAGCCGACTATGACACAATAGTTTCTCCTCAAGACCTCTGTTTATTTTTCCACATGTCAATTGGGTGTGCTCACAAGAAACCCTTTCATTGCTGGTGTGTGTGTGTTGTGTGTGTGTTGTGTGTGTGTGCAGAGACTGTTGTGTTTGTATGTGTGTGTAAAGGAGGACGTGAGTGTTAATGAAAAGCATGTTACAGGTCTGTGGGACTGAGCACATAGTCACACATTCCCTCACACCACTAAGACTGCATGCCACCACACACTCACTCACACACACACACACACACACACACAGAATGGTCTCTATTAGATCTCCAACTGTACATACACATGTTTCAGGTCTACAAGGATTTAATAATACGGGAAAAGTGCCTCATAGAGAGAGAATACAGCGTTAACATATGAAGCATAGACTTCTATACAACCAGAGGAGTCGCCCCCTGGTGGTCAGAAGAGAGAATGCAGCTTTAACACATGGAGCATAGACTTCTATACAACCAGAGGAGTCGCCCCCTGGTGGTCAGGAGAGAGAATGCAGCTTTAACACATGGAGCATAGACTTCTATACAACCAGAGGAGTCGCCCCCTGGTGGTCAGGAGAGAGAATGCAGCTTTAACACATGGAGCATAGACTTCTATACAACCAGAGGAGTCGCCCCCTGGTGGTCAGGAGAGAGAATGCAGCTTCAACATATGGAGCATAGACTTCTATACAACCAGAGGAGTCGCCCCCTGGTGGTCAGGAGAGAGAATGCAGCTTTACCACATGAAGCATAGACTTCTATACAACCAGAGGAGCAGCCCCTGGTGGTCAGGAGAGAGAATGCAGCTTCAACATATGGAGCATAGACTTCTATACAACCAGAGGAGTCGCCCCCTGGTGGTCAGGAGAGAGAATGCAGCTTTACCACATGAAGCATAGACTTCTATACAACCAGAGGAGCAGCCCCTGGTGGTCAGGAGAGAGAATGCAGCTTTACCACATGAAGCATAGACTTCTATACAACCAGAGGAGCCGCCCCCTGGTGGTCAGGAGAGAGAATGCAGCTTTACCACATGAAGCATAGACTTCTATACAACCAGAGGAGCCGCCCCCTGGTGGTCAGGAGAGAATGCAGCTTTACCACATGAAGCATAGACTTCTATACAACCAGAGGAGCCGCCCCTGGTGGTCAGGAGAGAGAATGCAGCTTTACCACATGAAGCATAGACTTCTATACAACCAGAGGAGCCGCCCCCTGGTGGTCAGGAGAGAGAATGCAGCTTTACCTGACTCAGAGTCCAACAATGTGCTGGAGCCTAAAGCTAAATCTGTTTCCCTGTAGTTTCCCCATTAGTAGCTTATATGTATATTGTCATTCCAACTTAGACACACACACACACACACACACACAGCGATATGATTTATCTGTGTTACGAGTCATGATAATAAAGTACTTCCACAATATTCAAAGTATAAGTATGGTTGTCTGTATTTACAGAGACAGACAGACCCAACCTGAGGAGGACGCAGAGCGAGGAGACTCCTGGTACCACTGGATCTAATGGCAGGTCAGTACACACACACACACACACACACACACACACACACACACACACACTAACCACTTTCATGTGGGGGAACACTGAAGTCATTATTTGGTATTTGGTGCAAGGAGAAGAAGAGCTCCTCACATCTTCATCCTCTCAGCTCATCAGATGTACGGTGGCTCTGAGTGGTCAAACGACTCGAACGTGTTCCGGAAACTTAGACGGACAAAAGTTTCGGAGTCAGAATATTAACGTGATTGACACAACGTGGGGTTGTGTTCATAAATGTGTTCATGAACGGCCTTTAGTTATTGTGTCGGAGGAGTGATTCAATTTAAAAAGTAAGAACGTATCATTTCCTGTACGTCTTTTTAAAAGCTGAAAGTAGAGCTGAAAGTAGAGCTGAAAGTAGAGCTGTGTGAGCAGGGAGAGCAACACATGAAAAAGCATGTGGCAGAATGTGAGTAAACAGGTGCCTCAGGCTTTTATTGTGAAGGGTCAGAAGGGAAGGAGTGGATCACTTGGAGCAAGAGGTGCAAAGAAGTGTTGAGTTGTTGTTCGACTCCTTTACTTTATTTTATTATCCGGCAGACGGGTTGGGGGTGGAGTTCAACCTTTTTATGATTTCAAATGTTCCCGTCCTGCCCGCACCGCGTTGAGCTGCCGATGACGGCGTGGAAAGTTCAAAACATTTGTCAGATGTTGTGGCGTGTATATTTATAATGATGCACAACCGTTTATTCATTCTCTCAAACACTGTTTGCAAAGAGCTGAAAGTGGAAACACAACATGAACCCAGAAGCATAACTCAAATCTAAATAGCTGAAGAGGAGAGAACGGCTCCCCCCCCCCCCTTGTGGTTTGAGACGCCACGAGAATGGTCATGGGATAATAAACAGCGGAGCGGCTGCAGTCGTGTCAAAGCTCTGCTGCTGGGGGTGGGGGGGGCTTTCAACTCGGTTCAGCCAGGAGCCCCGACCGCCGCTCTGTGATGAGGAGCACCACGTCATGTGACCACAGAGATCGTACGAGCGAGAGAGCGAGAGATCGTACGAGCGAACCACAACAACAGCAGTGGAGCCGCTACTACGGGGAGACGACGAAAACATCGAGGGAAACGGAGCGGAATTCGGAACAGACTGAGAGTTCAAGCCCACCGTCCACCTCTGCCCAGCATCCTTCTTGCTAACGTCCAGTCTCTGGAAAATAAGATGGATGATTTTAGGGCAAGGATCAGATTCCAACGGGACATGCGGGATTGTAACATCTTTTGTCTGACGGAAACTTGGCTGACCCCGCTGGTGCCGGATCGAGCCATATGCCCAACCGAGTCCTTCTCTGTTTTCCGTGCAGACAGAACGGAAGAGTCTGGTAAATCTAAGGGTGGAGGGGTCTGCTTCATGACGAACAACATGTGGTGCGACCCCAAGAACATTAAGACTCTTTCTCGCTCCTGCTCGCGAACCTGGAACATCTGACGATCTCATGCCGTCCATTCTACCTTCCCGGGAGTTCAGCTCGGTCATCACCACAGCCGCTCACATTCCACCACAAGCGGACACCGACGTAGCACTATCGGACCTACACGATGTGTTATGTCGGCATCAGAACAAGTATCCCGACGCTGCTGTGGTGGTGGCTGGGACTTTAACAAGGCAAACCTAAAAAGTCATGCCGAACTTTCACCAGCACATTACGTGTGCTACCAGAGGGAAAGAACGTTGGACCACTGCTATACGCCATTCAAGAGAGGCTATAAGGCTGTCTCTCTCCTCCGTTAGGGAAATCAGACCATGCCGCCATTTTTCTGCTTCCGGAGTATAAACAAAGGATCGCGGGAAGCGGTAGTGACGAGGAACGAATGCGGTGGTCTGACCAATCAGAGGCTGAGCTACAGGACGCCTGAGTATTGTCGACTGGGACATGATCCAATCCAGTTCCAGTGACGCCAGCGGTTTTGGAAGTAGCAATGAGCCTCATAGCAACGCTTAACGGACACCATCGTCCCCACGGTAAAAGTTAGGGTCTTTCCTAATCAAAAGCCGTGGGTTGATAGATCCATCCGTGAAGCTGTGAACGCCCGTATTGCTGCCTATAACTCCGGTCTTGTATCCGCAACATGGACGAGTACAAGGCACCGGTCTATGGACTGAGGAAGGCGGTGAAGAACGCCAAAAGGAGGTACCGAGACAGAGTGGAATCACAGATGGAGCAGCGCGACACCAGGCGCCTATGGCAGGGGCTACGGACTATCACAAACTACCAGAGCAGACCCCGCGCAATGGTGAGTGCCGACGCATCCCTAGCGGACGACCTGAACTCATTTTATGCACGGTTTGAGGCTAGCAACAACAGCGCTAGCTCGCCGGCTAACAACAACACCGTTAAGCGTAGCCGAGGTGAGTTCTACCGCTGGGGATGAACACACACTCTGTGACCGAGCACAGTGTGAGGAGGGCTCTGTTGAGGGTGAACACCAGGAAAGCTGCAGGTCCAGATGGCATATCTGGGCGAGTACTGAAGACCTGTGCTAACCAGCTAGCTCCAGTGTTCACCACAATATTCAACCTCTCCTGGCTGAGTCCGTGGTCCCCGCCTGCTTCAAGAGATCCACTATTGTCCCTGTGCCCAAGAATGCTTCTCCAGCATATATGAATGACTACCGACCGTGGCCCTCACCTCGGTGGTCATGAAATGCTTTGAGAGGCTGATAAAGGACTACATCTGCGCCTTCCTCCCTTCCTCCATGGACCCGCTGCAGTTTGCTTATCGCCCAAACAGATCCACGGATGATGCTGTCTCCCAGGTACTGCACACCACACTCTCTCAACTGGACAGCCAGAGGGGGATGCTATGTGAGACTACTGTTCATTGATTATAGTTCAGCTTTCAACACCATAGTCCCCTCCAGACTGGCCGGCAAGCTGATTGAGCTGGGACTGAACACCCCTGTGTGCTTGGATCCTGGACTTCCTGACCGCCAGGCCACAGGTGGTCAGGGTGGGCAGACACACCTCCAAATCCCTCACCCTGAACACAGGATCCCCAGGGTTGCGTCCTCAGCCCCTACTGTACTCCCTGTACACACATGACTGTGTGGCCAGGTTCAGCTCCAACACCATCATCAAGTTTGCGGATGACACAGTGGTGGTGGGCCTGATCTCCGACAACGACGAGAAGGCCTACCTGGAGGAAGTTGCTGATCTGTCACTCTGGTGCCAGGACAACAGCCTCATCATGAATGTCACCAAAACTAAGGAGCTGATTGTGGACTTTAGGAAGGTACAACAACAGAGGACGTACTCACCACTGGGGATTAACGGGACTACTGTGGAGAGGGTGAGCGGGTATAAATACCTGGGAGTCCACATCACCGAGGATCTGACATGGTCAACAAACACAGACACTCTGGTGAGAAAGGCAAGGCAGCGCCTCTACCACCTCAGGCAGCTGAGGAAATTTAAAGTTTCCCAGAAGATCCTTCAGTCCTTCTACTCTGGAGCTGTAGAGAGCGTCCTGACAGGAAGCATCACAGCCTGGTTTGGCAACTGCTCCGCTCAGGACAGGAAGGCTCTGCAGAGAGTAGTGCGTTCGGCTGAGCGCACTATTGGAACTACACTCCCACCCTGCAGGACTTGTACACCAGGAGGTGCAGAACCAGAGCCGGCAGGATCATGAAGGATCCTCACCACCCCAACAACAGACTGTTTCAGCTGCTGCGGTCAGGCAGGCGCCCGTAGTCACGCTGCAAGAACAGAGAGACTGAGACGGAGTTTCTTTCCTCAGGCCATCAGGATTGTGAACTCCGACCTCACCAGGACCCCCACATAGACCCACACAACTGCCCCTCTTAGGCACACACACACACACACACACACACTTACTGTAAATATTGTGTTGTTTTTTATTTGTAAATAGTGTGTACTTGTTGCCCTTGCACATTCCTGCTGAGCATTGCCACTTTCATTTCACTGCACACCCTGTGTGTGTATGTGACAAATAAAACATCTTGAATCTTGAATCTTGAATCTTGAACAGACCCCCCCCCCCCCTATCTGTCATCAATCTAGAGGGAGGAGGGTGAGTTGAGGATCGTGTCTCTCCTCAGGCTCCTCCCCTCTCCAACATCACTGATGCTCAGTAGACCCCCCCCCCCACACACACACACACACACACACACACAGTGAGGATGCTTTCTTCCGCTCCTCTGTTAAAGTGGACCAGAACTGGTCCGGTACTGAAGCCTCCCTCCTCGCTGTGGTTCTGCTCTCCGGCTCGGCCTCAACATTCCTCGTCAGGGGGAGAAAATAAATAATAAGTTATATTTAGAGTCAAATACCAGAACAAAGTAGAACACACCTCTGGGTTCACAGAGCCCGACCACAAAGAAGAAGTTCTGAGGCCTCATATCGCTCTCTCTCTCTCTCTCTCTCTCTCTCTCCCTCTCTCTCTCTCTCTCTCTCTCTCTCTCTCCCTCTCTCTCTCTCTCTCTCTCTCTCTCTCCCTTTCATCTCTCTCTCTCTCTCTCCCTTTCATCTCTCTCTCCTCTCTCTCTCTCTCTCTCCCTTTCATCTCTCTCCCTCTCTCTCTCTCTCCCTTTCATCTCTCTCCTCTCTCTCTCTCTCTCTCTCCCTTTCATCGCTCTCTCCCTCTCTCTCTCTCTCTCCCTCCAGGACCAACAGGCACTCCGTGGGGGGGTCTCAGGGCTCCCCGGGGGGCTCCCTGACCAACGGGGACCTGGTTGAGGAGCAGATTCCCGGGTCGGTGTCGTCCGGTCGGCGCCGCCCCTCCAAGAGTCACGTGATCCCCGGCAGCAGCGCAGGTAGGGGGAGGGGCCTGCGGACCCATTGTAGTCTGACCTCCATTGTTCTTCACTCTGAGCGGTCGCTGTGACAACAGTTTGACACTCAGAGTCCCGCCCCTCAGACAAAGTGGAGCTGACGTCCAACGGGCTGGAGGGCGTGGCCCGGCACCCCGCCCCTCCGTCCTCGCCGGCGGGCCGATCCCCGGCCGCCGGCAGCGGCAGCCCCTCCCCCTCCCCGGGTCAGGACGCCCTGGGACCGGCAGCGCCGGCGGAGCCCGGACCCAACGGGGCCTCGGGCGCCGAGCAGGCCGGCAACGGCGCCACAGAGCCCACAGCAGAATCACTCCCGGCAGGGTGAGAATCGAGGGGGGGGGGGGGGTTATTGTGGTTTGAGTTTCCTGACTAGACGCTCTAAATTAACTTGAGTTCACGCTTTTAAACGGCTCTGTCCATGTCATGGCTTTTATTGTGAAAGGAAAGGACAGGAAGAAGTGGAACTGGTCCTGTCGTCAAGGTCGAAAGGTTGAAGGCATCAACCAATCACGGGCGTCTCCAGGACAAACGACACAGAGGCTCCGAGTCCAGAACCAGGACCAGACCCAGTCCTTCACTGCTTACCCTTCACAATAAAAGCCTGAGCCTATGTACCTGTTTACCTGAGGGAACTCAAGTCCTCCGAGCTTGCGGTTACACACCAGATGCCCCTCACACAATTTTTGTGACACCATTTTATAGATTTTCAACTTTGGAATTTAAAAGCAAAGTACACAATTTATAAAACTAGAAAAATAAAGGAACAATTAAATAAAATATGTGTATATATTTAGCAGAATTGTTACTTTGAGCAAAGTTGCTGTAAACATCTGTAGATTGAAATGAATGATCCTCTCGTTACTCAGTCAGATGAAACATGAATATATAGTTCGTTATCTGTCACGGCATTAAATGCATTAAACGATGTAATTGGAACATATGTGGAGCTGTGTCTTGTCTCCAGGCGAGTATTGACGCTGAACGGTCTCCTCTCTGCAGCTGGGAGCAGAGGGTGCTGCCTCACGGCAGGGTCTACTACGTGGACCACAACACCAAGATCACCACCTGGGAGCGGCCGCTGCCTCCGGGGTACGCCGCCACGCCGCCTCCTCCGTCTGTCTGTTGGGTTGGCCCAGTTTGACTGAGACACTGGGTCCCCGTCAGAGGCTTCACAAACCCCACATCGACCTGCCGTGTCTCCACCTCCGAGATGTAGTTTATTCACGGTATTTCAAAGCCCTGAAAGAGAAGTGTGTTACTCCCTTTAAAAACGATGGGAACCGTTGTTCATTAGGCGAGAACATACGTTCTGATCCATTCACATGCGGAAGATGCAACTTTACGTGCCCGCCGGTTATGGCACAACTTGCCAGATCGGGCAGCAGTACGCTGGTTTGAGCTGGTTTGAGCTGGTTTTAGGTGGTTTTAGCTGGGTTTAGGTGGTTTTAGCCGGTTTAGCCAGTTTTAGCCTGTTCCAGCTGGATTTAGGTGGTTTTAGCCGGTTCTAGCTGGTTTTAGCTGGTATTAGCCTGTTCCAGCTGGCTTTAGCAGGGTTTAGTCTGTTCTAGCTGGTTTTTATTTCTGATTTAAGTTGTCCTGTCAACATTTGGCTTTTGTTTTGAAAATATTGTAAAACAAACCCCATCATTTTACAATATTAGAATATCCATTGTTATCCCATCACTCAGTTTCCATCCCAAAATAAGTGAGTCTAGCCTTCCTGTTGCTGTGAAGAACGTCTGGAGGTCAGGAGGTCAGCAGGGAGCTCCCGCCACACAAAGAGATTCTTCTCTTCTGGATTGTTGCAGAACATCAGGATGAAACAAACGTTCATGATGCTTCTGTTCAGCAAGACAACAACAACACGTTTAGGATTTCTGAAGCAGAAGTTTTTTTAAAATCTAGCTTAAAGGAACGCCACCACGGTCACATGACCTCACGCCTCCACCACTGAGCTGACGGAGGACGAGTGTTTAGTGAGGACGTCTTAAGACACGTAAAACCTTCTAAACTCACCAGTGTTTACTGACCGGTTTGATATGGTGGAACACAAGTTTAAAATCTCTTGTTAAACACAGACTTTAATTCATCAAAATCCATTTTTATAAAACACACCGACTGTGAGACGAAGGACCCGGAAGTTCAGAAACGCTGACTCGCCTCTTTTTGAGATGTTCTGCATGGTATCGGGACGCTGTTCCCTTTGTGGACAGCGTTACGAGAGCAGAGCACCGCTGCCAGAGCCCAGCCCTTTGACGACGCTTTTACTTACTTGTGTGTGACAGAGGGAAAGAGAGGCTGCTTTTAGGAAAAGGTCACCCCCCACACACACACACACACATCTCAGTTTTTCCACACAAGGAACGAGAGCGCGGGTGCCCGGAGAACAAAAGTCCTTTCTTAGGGAGCCACATGTACTTCATCCAGCGCTGCGTTAGCCCTTCAGAGGATCAATTAGCAGCGAGCTAATGCCACGCTAGTGCTCCAGATGTACGCACCGGGAACGGTTGGAGGGGGAGGGGAGGGAGGGAGGTAGGCAGCCGAGGTAGAGCGTGTGTAGAGCGTGTCGGATTCGGACCACATCTGCCAAGTGAGCAAAAGCAATGCGCCAGCAGACGGCGAGAAACAAGCGGCACGAGGAGTTTCCTTCAAGCGTTTGACTTGATAATCTGACGTTTCCCAAACCGTTTTCCCTTCTAAAGTTAAGTCTCTGGTCTCGATCGGTCTGCCTCCATCCGGTTTCTTTCTTGCAATATTCCTGCATCGGTTATTTGTCCCAGCACTAAGTTGATCGGCATGATGTCTTGGAGCAAAACATAAGTACAGCGTTCCTTTTGTGGCGCTGCCCTGTGCCGAGGTGCAACTTGACTTTAAAGTCTCGCAGGAGGGAGTTTCATTCAGTCAACACGCGGCAAACGTCCCAGTGAGGAGACCGGCTGAAGCTCGTAGGGGCTGTCGGCCAACCCGGTGCCGAGGACTGAGCCCAAAAGAACATAAAGGGCGCTCTGTGTGATCTGGAAGCCGGACGGCTCGCGGTGAGCAGACACGTCGAGAGAGTTAATGATGCGACTGGTACGAAGAGTTACACGTCAGATAGCAGAACTAAGTAGAGACTCTCAGACGGGGCCGCTGTGGGCTCCGGGATTTTCTCTGGCTCCAGTAAATAACCAGCTAGTACTAATATCAGAGAGTGGAGTGTGTTTGTATTGAACCTCCGGGGCACGGTGGTCAGAGAGACTATCCCTCAAGCAGACGACTGCAGTCATCTCCGCTGCTCGAGGGTCCTCGGGCGAGACGCCGTTGCCAAGTCTGTGGGCGCTGTGTTGGAAAGGCCTGGGAAGACTTTTCAGAAGAGCCGTTGTTCAATGGAACACGCGTGTTGAACATTGAAGTTATCCGTCCGGCTCGCACCGTCTCGTCATGGCCAGCTAAAGAGTTGCTGGATGTTGTTTTTGAAGTCTCTTAAAGTACCACACCTGGTAAATAGAGACATTCGTAGGTACCATATAGTGGCTGATTCCATCACCCAGCCTTGTTTACGCCTCTTGATGCCACTCAAAGTTAGAATCTTCAAGATTTTACTTCTGGAAATTGTGTGCGTGTGCATTAATATCTTCGGTGCAACATAAGTGAGTCTTATTTAGAGGACTTGAACCACCGTCATGACCCTGAGTTGACCGTCATCCTGGTGATACTGTAATTGTGTGGAGGAGATAGAGCTACGATTAAGGTGCTTTTACCAGAGACTGGACTACGGTTTTGAAGCCTCAAGTTTGTCGTTGTGGTGGTCGCCATCTTGGCTTTTTGGCAATCGCCATCAGGACATAAAGAGAAATGAGGGAACTGAGTCGAGGTTGATGTCGTTCTGTTTTCTTTCCGCCCGCGTGATGAAATGTGGAGGGACACATTGTGACTGCCAAGACCCCGAAATACAAGGCCAACGTGGTCTCCGTCCAGACACAAACACAACCCTGCAGCCCACGATAGAGGGTAGGATAGAGGGTACAATAGAGGGTTAAAATAGAGGGTACGATAAAGGGTAGGATAGAGGGTAGAATAGAGGGTAGGATAGAGGGTAGTATAGAGGGTAGGATAGAGGGTACGATAGAGGGTAGGATAGAGGGTAGTATAGAGGGTACAATAGAGGGTTAAAATAGAGGGTACGATAGAGGGTAGGATAGAGGGTAGTATAGAGGGTAGGATAGAGGGTAGGATAGAGGGTAGGATAGAGGGTACGATAGAGGGTAGGATAGAGGGTACGATAGAGGGTAGGATAGAGGGTACGATAGAGGGTACGATAGAGGTGCGATGAGGAGGGGTAGGATAGAGGGTAGTATAGAGGGTAGGATAGAGGGTACAATAGAGGGTACGATAGAGGGTAGTATAGAGGGTAGGATAGAGGGTACAATAGAGGGTACGATAGAGGGTAGGATAGAGGGTACAATAGAGGATAGGATAGAGTGGCAATAGAGGGTACAATAGAGGGTACGATAGAGGGTAGGATAGAGGGTACAATAGAGGGTAGGATAGAGGGTAGGATAGAGGGTACGATAGAGGGTACAATAGAGGGTAGGATAGAGGGTACAATAGAGGGTACGATAGAGGGTAGGATAGAGGGTATGATAGAGGGTACAATAGAGGGTATGATAAAGGGTAGGATAGAGGGTACAATAGAGGGTAGGATAGAGGGTACAATAGAGGATAGGATAGAGGGTATGGTAGAGGGTACGATAGAGGATAGGATAGAGGGTATGATAGAGGGTATGGTAGAGGGTACAATAGAGGGTACAATAGAGGGTACAATAGAGGGTACGATAGAGGGTACAATAGAGGGTACAATAGAATGCTGAATAAGGAGAAAAAAAAGTTTGACGTTTACTTTCATGAACTGCAAACACACTGAAAGGGTTAAAGCTTTCTGACAATACAATATGGACAAGGGTCTTGCTAGAGACCTGTCAATCACCTGTAGCCCCGCCCCTAAAGCGTCCCCTGCTTTATGGTCTGACTCTAAATGACCATCATGTACTAAATGATGACATCATGCTGTATAGAAGAAGACTAGAGACTAGAGACTGAGACATAAACTCATGTTTACAATGTTTACTGAGGTAATACATCAAGAGAGAAGTAGTCACTATAGAGACTTCTATACAACCAGAGTCGCCCCCTGGTGGTCAGGAGAGAGAATGCAGCTTTAACACATGGAGCATAGGCTTCTATACAACCAGAGGAGTCGCCCCCTGGTGGCCAGGAGAGTTGGTGGGTTGGTTGGGGGTTTGTGGGTTGGTGGGTTTGTGGGTTGGTGGGTTGGTTGGGGGTTGGTGGGTTGGTTGGGGTGGGTGGGTTGGGGTTGGTTGGTGGGTTGGTTGGGGGTTGGTGGATGGGTTGGGGTTGGTGGGTTGGTTGGGGTTGGTGGGTGGGTTGGTTGGGGTGTGTGGGTGGGGGGTTGGTGGGTTGGTTGGGGGTTCGTGGGTGGGTGGGGGGTTGGTGGGTTGGTTGGGGGTTCGTGGGTGGGTTGGGGGTTGGTGGGTTGGTTGGGGGTTTGTTGGGGGTTGGTGGGTTGGTTGGGGGGTTTGTGGGTGGGTTGGGGGGTTGGTGCTGCTCTCTCTTCCAAATTATGTAGTGCTGGAGTCAGAGATGTGAGAATAGCATGCCGAGCCCAGGGAACTGGTCTGTGTGCGTGGAGGGTTTGTTTGTGTGGACCGTCGACATCTCTAGTCCACGTCCAGACCCCCCCCCCCCCCTAGACGACTGGGTCACCCACGGTTACCCCTCATCATTGTACTGGAGGGCTGGCGCTGCCTTTAATGCGACTACAGGCCCTCTGGACACGACCGGGCATGAACACCCATCTCCCTCTCTCCCTCCCTCCCTCTCTCCCTCCCTCTCTCCCTCCCTCCTTCCCTCCTCTCGCTGCTTTCTTTCCTTCTCTCTTTACATCAGTGCTCTTGCTATCCTACACTGTGATACAAGCGCCCACGCTTGATGTGCTCAGTAAAGACGATGTCTAAAGCCACAACCCTTTCTCTGTCCCCCCCCCCCCCCGTTCTATTAGCTGGGAGAAGCGAGTGGACCAGCGGGGCCGGTTCTACTACGTGGACCACAACACCAGAACCACCACGTGGCAGAGGCCCACGGCCGAGTCCGTGCGCAACTACCAGCAGTGGCAGAGTCAACGCAGCCAGCTGCAGGGCGCCATGCACCAGTTCAGCCAGCGCTTCCTCTACCAGGTACACGGGGACGGTGTGTTGGGACTGTGTTGCTACGGTAACCAAGGATTAGTGCTTTAGGGCCTCCTGGATTCATTAGTACGTCAATTTCACACAAATGTCTAATTTGTGTGAAATGATGACGCGATGACATTTACACCCGGCACCACTTCGTCAATGAGGAGCTCCTCTTCTTCGGTCTTTATCGGAACAGAATATGTCATGGCTGTATTGTCATGCATCGCTTTTTGGGTGTCTACAGTTTATATTTAAAATGACTGTAAATCTAGTTTTTAAAGTCAACTTTAAACCGATAAAACGTATTCTCCAACAACAAAATGCTAGCAGCCGAAAAAATCCTCAGTGGCTAATAACGTTGTAAACCCACAAGCCACAGGGGTCCATGTCGAGTCCTGTCTACAAGTCATGTGACCACACAAGCCGGCTTTTTAACGTCATATTTCCCCCATATGTTATACATTTCTGTTGATATAAATTGTCGTAAGTTTCTCCGTGACTCTTTATTCTATTTTGTCCATGTATACACGAGCGCTTCAGAGAACGTACGGCCACGAAAAGTAGCCTCAAAGTCACGGACATGTGTGTGAACCCTCACAAACACAACTTTAATATCAACAACGCAGTTCGCCTCGGGACGAAACCCGAGCTGCACGGCGTGAGTAAGAACGTCGGCGTACGCGACGCGTCACGGTTCACTCGTTAGCTAACAGAACATCGGATGCATGGGGGGGGGATGCTATTGGAGACTTGTTGAAGGTATTTTTCCAGTGGAGGCTCGTCTCTGACAGTAAAGACTTATGGGACTATAACAACAGAGCCTTCTTCAATGGACCTCGAGTAAAAGAGCCTTCTAGGCGTCTATGAAAACGCCCCACATGTCCCGTGTGTGTGTTTGTGTGTTCACGAGTCTTCTCCACATCCCACTGCAGCTGTTCTGAATGTTCCGTTCTCTTGTTTCATGTTCCACTCCGTCCGTCTAACGCTCACATCAGCGTTTCTTTACTGCTCGACATCCCTCCTCCGACGGTCCCTCCTCTTACACTCTCACTCCTCTCCGGTGGCTCCTGCGGTCGCTGCAGTTCCAACAGAGGTTTTAAATGGTTCATTACTCGGTGTAACCACAACATTCAGCCTCCTCTTCTTCGGGCCTCCTCAAACGGCGTGAACATTAACTCTGATGCAACATCCTGGCCGTTAAACGTGAAGCAGGCGGAGAAACAGAGCTTCTTTTTGTAAGGAACAAAACCCATGTTATTCCAGGAACTGACTCCACTTCTGTTCATGCTGCAGGGACAGTGCTGCTCACATGAAGGTGAATGGGAATGCATCAGTAGGAGTAAGATGTACAGGGTATCAAACCCTGGGTGACGTCTTTTCATAGGTCAACCTGAAAGTTAGCATCGCACGTTAAAACGTTTAATTCAGCGAGATTTTCCTCTCGGATAAACACCAGTTTTAGGATTTTTGAGAGGTAAAAATGAAACGCCACCATGGTCCAGTGTGTTCTCCTCAGCTCAAGAGGACTCGTGTTCTCGTGATGTTTATTCGTCTTATTTAGATCCTCGTTTGAAACCGTCTTTTTTTTTTTTAAGACATGTAACGGCTTCTGAATCCACCAGAGGGGCGTTCACTGCCATCCTTCATATCGTGAAACAAAACAGGGCGCATTTTAGGTACTTAATACAAAACAACTCACTCAGTATTTTATCTAATTTAAGATCTGTGTCCCGTCAAAAAAGTAGACTATTTTCCATTTTTATTAGTATGTTGGTTTGTTCTTCATAATGAGTTTTTCTAAAATTAGATTTTTTTTAAATAGCAATACATAACCTTGTTTTCAGCATCAGAGCGTATTTATTGTAGCCCCTGTATTATGATACTTATCATAAAATTAAAAAGATGAAATGTTAACCTCTCTTTCAACGTCAGTTTGAAAAACAGTTGTTTTATCTTCTATTATTTTTTTAGATTTGACTTTATTCATCCCCAGGAGGAAATTACTTGAAGCATTAGCACTTTAAAATGTTTTTACATATATACAATACAATAATATTAGACCATTTTGCTTCAATAATTCAAGCAAGTCGCGCTTCTCTACCGAGTCACCACGAGTAGCTGCTTTTTACCGAGCTAGCTAGCGCTTCTGTGCCGAGTCACCATTAATAGCGTAATGCTAACGAACTGACTTTTTAGCTAGCTTTAGCTGGTTCCGCTAGAATCTCAATATTGATTGAACTTGAATTGTGTAACTCTTGATTTACTCATTTAAATAAACTCAGATTATATATGAATCCATGTTGTCGCAACCCAGCATGAGGAATATTGATCAACTTTTATTTCTTCAGACACACGAGTCTTGCTCTCTGGCAAAAAAATTACCACGATTTATTTGGTTTAAGGCTTTAAATGCATCCATTTAAACCATAGCTTTACTTCATTTGAAACGTTCTTTGGATGTTCCGTCACTTGTACCGCTGCTTGTGTTCGGACCTAATTAAACTCCGTCCCGCGTCGCTGTTTTCCAGATGCTCCGTCCGTTTTGGGGAGGAGCTCCTCTAAATCTAAATGTTTGCTTTGGAGGAGTTTTGAAATGCAGCTTCTGGTTACAATCACACAACACATTGCCTCCACAGTCTCGGTGTGTGTGGGAACACAGGCTGCCACCCTGTTGATGCTGCACTGCGCTGCCTGGAATGCCCACACGGCTGATAGCGGCCGCTATTTATGGCCCCGCAGTGTGTGAACCAGGAGACACACACACACACACACACACACACACACACACTCAGCGGAGCTCAGGGCCACACTGAGCTCAGCCACATGTTCTCCTGATGCAGCACTCGCAAGGAGACGCTGAGAGATGAGGCATTGTTGTCTCTCTGTGTGTATATATATATATATATGTGTGTGTGTGTGTACTCAAATAAACTCAGAGAGAGAGAGAGGCCTCTGTCATTAACTGTTTCCGGCTTCTCCTCCCGCTCTCTCTCTCTCCTCCACCCCTTTTCTTTCTTTCCTTGACCTCTAAACGTTCCCTTAACCCTGCCCACCCCCTCCAATCAGCCTGTCACCCCCCCCCCCCTCTCTCACACACCTCCCCCATTCTCCATTTCCCTCAGAATCCTTGTTTCTGCATCGCACACGGACATCTTCATCATCATCTCGACTCATTTCGACAACGTCTCCCTCTTAAACTTCTTATTTTCAGTTCTGTACCACTCACATAAGTCTCCCCTCCCAACCCCACCCCTCTGACTTTCTGGCCATTCTGGCTGGAACAAGGCCCCCTAACAGCAGCACCTGAATCAGCTCTGTGTTTTATCACCTCCACACATGACCCGACGTCACGTCCACACGCGTGTGCTCACACATGAAGCTGTGTGCGGCGATGAAAGGACAATGAGTTCAAACTGCATCCATGCAGGCTTGTTGACATGATGTAATGACGAAAAGAAAGAAAGCACATGTGCTTATCAATCCAATTGAAGGACTCAGAAGACCTCTGAGCGGATCGTTGTCCTCATCATGTTGCTCTATTTCAAATCGATGCACTTGTCTTCACACGTATTGAACATGATCATTGTTGGGACATTTTGGGGCTTCTGCAGCGGCAATTATTTGCAGTGGCCATCAGAGATAATGCTGCCATCGGATAATCACACTGAATCTCATCCTCCTTAAATGGAGGAGGAGCTCAACTCTTAAAGACCATTTGTAAAGTTCTGAAGAACCTTGTTACTCTCGGAGCATGAACGTGTGCCCTTCACCTCCTGTGGGGAGGTTAGAAACGTCTGATTCAATACTTTAGTGGACGGTGAGATTAGGAGAGGCAGAGAATTCAGGACGTCATCTAGATTTACCGCCGCATGTTCCGTGACTCCCTCACTCGAGGAGAAAGAATAGAATATTAAGAATATACACTTTTATTAATCCCCAAGGAAAAGAAATTAATTCTTTAACCCATCCAGTTAAGGAGCAGTGGGGGGGGGTGGCAGCCGAGCAAGCAACTGGGGGTCAGGGGGCTCAGCCTTTGACACAGACACTTTTGACTTTTGGGGGAGTGGGGGCGGGCCCGAACCCCCACAGGTTGTGCCAGCAGACGCCTCCCCACTCCCACTGCAAAGCTGTTCACTTCTTCAGTCGCACGTTAAGAGAGCGCTGCATGCATTCAGAGTGATCATTATTCTGTGTGAAAGGACTTATTTATTGTCAGACGTTCTCAGTGTGAGAGAATGACCCTGATGAACACTGATGGTCGTTCACTGAAGAGTTTGAGAAGTTGAATTTTGTGGCAAAATATTTCAAGTCAAGGTTCACTTTATTGATAAAAAAATATATTGATATAAATTAATATGTTAAATATATTTATATATTTAATATTTATATATATATATATATATATATTAGATAATTATATAAAGCTGAAAAACATTGCTGCTTAATCGATGAATGACTCTCCAGGAAGGGTTGCTATTGGCAACCATTTTAAGAAACTGGTGACCAATTCTCGGCCTCCGGCTGCCATCAGCGGCAAACACATTTTAACAAATACAAACAGTTACATGCACCCCAAACCCTGCTGGAGCGCTCACTCTTCAGAGGCCATGCTAATGCTGTTCAGCTGTTTGACTGTGAGGTGAAAAGTTCAACGAACCCGTTAACTTCACACAAAAGTGTGATGAACCTAAAGGATTCTAGTGTCTACGAACCAACAGCTGCACACTTTTAATACTCTGTGTTTCATTTGTCTTCTGTGAGTTTAAACTGCTTCATCGGACCAAACCGTCTGTGAGAGGACATGTCACTAATGTCTGAGATTCATTAGGCAGGGCAGGTTTATGTGTGTGTGTGTTTATATATATATATATACACACATGTGTTTATATATATATACATGTGTGTTTATATATATGTACATATATAATATATATATTTATATATATATATATTGTACATATATATTATATATATAATATATATATATGTACTATATATATACACACATGTGTGTATATATATATATACATGTGTGTTTATATATATGTACATATATATATTTATATATATATATATTGTACATATATATAATATATATATATACACACATGTGTTTATATATACATGTGTGTTTATATATATGTACATATATATATATTTATATATATATATATTGTACATATATATTATATATATCATATACATATATATATATATATATATTATACATATATATAATAGATATATAATATGTATCTATAAACACATATATATAATATTTATATATTATATATACATATTGTACATATATATTATATATATACTATACATATATATATTATACATATATATATAATATATGTATTTATATATATGATATATATGTATAATATATATTTATATTTATAAATATATTTATATTAGTGCTGTGAAAAATAACGCGTTAACTCAGTTAATTAAATTACAGGTTTAACTAGTTTGTTTTTTTAACGCATTTAACTCATGCGCAGAATAAGCTTCCAATCCGTCTGTTGTTGGTCGTCTCTACAGCAGCGTGTCATTCTGTCTCTACGTGTCGCGTTAACACGACTCAGATCTCCGTCTTTTGTGCCGCAGAGCTCGGATGCCGGCGTGTGCGCGCACATCGGGACGAAAAAAAGTCACTTGCACCTCAAAAGACAAAAGTAAGACATTATAAAAGGAAATTTAAATGCAATTAAAACAGTCATTAACTAGAACGGGCACTCGGTAGAGCGCATACCTTCGCATATCACAAGATTGGGCATTGAATTATGAACATTTTGGCATTAGTTGCATGCCAATTGAACAAAAATGTATCGTGCTATGGTAAAAAAAAGATGTTGACCTTTCCATGACCTTGACCTTTGACCCGATTGATCCCAAAATCTAATCAAATGGTCCCTGGATAATAACCAATCATCCCAACAAATGCCATGTGATTCAAGAAGATTTGACCTGTTAATGACCTTTAACCTTGACCTTTGACCCGATCGATCCCAAAATCTAATCAACTGGTCCCCGGATAATAAACAATCATCCCACCAAATTGCATGCGATTCGGTTCAATACTTTTTGAGTTTTGCGAATAACACGCATACAAATAAATAAATACACGGCGATCAAAACATAACCTTCCGGCATTTTCAATGCGAAGGTAAAAAGCATAGAATAAATAGGAATAGAAGTTACAGTGGAGTGTAATTATAAAAGAAATCGTCAAACAGGAAAGTCTTTATAGCTAAAACACTTATAGCTGCAGTTCTTCAGTTGGTTTGTTCCACTTGTTTGGAGCATAGTTCTTTGGTTTTGACTTCAGGAACAAGGAAGCAAGCAATAATCAATTCAAATGAACCAGTAATGAAAATAATTGCTCTTTACAAGACCTACGAAGCACCTTTTTAAGTTGAGATATTCTGTCGCACGAATTTAAAAAATGTCTGTCTACACCATGTTATGATTTAGTGGTTGAACCCCTCAACTCTTTATCAAATGATAACCTCAAAGTCTACTTATTTGAGGGACCGAACTGTAAGGAAGGCACCGTAAAGCGTCATGTGAGATAAGAGACTCCGTAGTAATGAGCTCGGCCTGAAGCGGACGAGACAGTGACTGGCTGTTCATGTCTCGTCTGCACACTCCCATGAGACGACCCCTCCACACCAGTGCTGCTCATACGTTAGCGTATCTTCTGAAGCAGTGAAAGCCACCAGCGTGAAGGGCCCCATTGCGTCGTTATTCCTCCAGACCCGTAACGCCATTATTTCACACGTCTCTTTCCCTTCTTTCTCTTCCTCCCCCCGCCTTGTTTTCTCAGCCTCTCGCTCTGCTCCTCCGGCCTCGTCGCTCTGGAAGCTGCTGAGGAGCCAGGATGAAGTCATCATGTCTTTATATCATTATATTCTCCTTTTACCTTTTTTAGGCACAGAAAAACCCATCAGGGTGGGGTGTGCCGGGGCTGAGATTGGCTGTCGATGGGAACGACCCACACACACACACACAGACACACACACGCACACACCCTTTAACCCGGTTGCGTGCCCCTTCCTTTCCATCCCCGACTCCCTCACACTTTCCATGACCGGGCCCCTTTAAATGGGCACGGTCACATTTCTGTCGGGGCAGCGCTGCGTGGAGTGACGTTGTCGGTCGGTGCATAATACTCCACTTTATGGCTTCTCTGGGAAGTAATCATCACAATTTTTTTTTAAACCTTTAAAGGTCCACCAGCTTTCATTTGGAAAATGATTTTTTTCTCCCGAGTATAACTCACAAAGGACAACACGCGCTGCTTGTGCTCCCACGAGCCGATCGACAGAAACAGAATCCACATAAACTAACTTTCTTCCACGTTTTTGATGATTTTGTAAATGTTGTCCCAATGAGAAAGCAGCAGGGCGACCAGGAGGCATCCAGTCTGACTCCAGTGGGATGGACTGGTGTTCTCGTCCTTCAGTGAGGGGCCATGAGATCTGTAAAACATAGATTTAAAATGAAAATAAATCATTTCAAAATAGAACATAAGTGGAAGTTTATGAACAGAATTGTATATATTCTGTATAAAATCAAACACTGATGGCACAGCGCTGTGCATTTCACCAAAAATGGCTAGTTGGGGGTAAAACGGCTAGTTAGGGGGTGAAAATGACTAGTTAGGGGGTGAAACGGTTAGTTAGGGGGTGAAAATGACTAGTTAGGGGGTAAAACGGTTAGTTAGGGGGTGAAATGACTAGTTAGGGGGTGAAAATGACTAGTTAGGGGGTAAAACGGTTAGTTAGGGGGTGAAATGACTAGTTAGGGGGTGAAAATGACTAGTTAGGGGGTAAAACAGTTAGTTAGGGGGTGAAAATGACTAGTTAGGGGGTGAAACGGTTAGTTAGGGGGTGAAAATGACTAGTTGGGGGTTACAACGGCTCGTTAGGGCTTGAGAACCACAGCTTGAGTCGTCTCATTTAGCCTCCTGTTAGCAACCGCCTCATCCAAGGCGCACAGGGTTTTCACCGACTCTATTCTATACCGTAGAACAACGCGTTAAATTGTTTCCGGCTCGTGTGTATTTATTAATTTATTTATTTCGGGCGTCTCACCAACAAAACTATTTGGTAAAAACGTTGATTTTGAGACGAGGGAACAGGAAGTGTGAAAAGAGTCGTTTCCTTGTTCGAGGACTCTGTCCTGCAGCTCTAGCTAACTCATCATCTTGTTTTTGTGAAAGCAGCACATGAATCGCTCGTCTTTCACTTTGTTCTTGACTTACTGCACTTGTGCTAATCGCTAGCATGCTAACTATTGTTATGCTTATGAAAGCTAGGAGGGCTGTAAAAATTATCTTTATGACGATAAAATACAATTTAAACTATTTGCATTGTTTGTTTATTGGAGTTTTATTTACAACGCTAACGTGTTGTACAGATAAACAAGTGTAGCATGAAGCTAACTGCTAACAAGCGTCTGTTTCAGCTACTTTTCCACTCAAGCTAATATATTCATAAGGTTTGTGTATTCGTACATCGACTCACTGTTTGCCACGGACAAACTTTCCACACCGTGGAACACACACACACACTTTTTTCTCTGTGTGTGTGTGTGTGTGTGTGTGTGTGTGCAGGCTGAGTAAACCCAACAGTGGTTTCCAGGCCCAGGGTGAATAAAGGTGCCTTTTGTCAGGCCTGGGGGGGGGGGGGGGGGGGCAGTCTGGAACAAGCATGAATGTTCCCCTCAGTTCCCTCAGACATCGCACCTCCCTGCCTACTTTCACAGAGGCACTAGAGGAGGAGGAGGAGGAGGAGGAGGAGGAGGAGGAGGAGGAGGAGGAGGAGGAGGAGGAGGAGGAGGAGGAGGAGGAGGAGGAGGAGGAGGAGGAGGAGGAGGAGGAGCCAGTGAGCTCATTGGAGCAGCGTTGTTGTTTTGATCCTGGGAGGCATACTAGCCGCCCGGCGCCCGGCTCCCTCAGTCGCCCCTCACCGCGCTGCAGAGAGGACCACACCCCCCCCCCCCCCCCCCACACACACACACACACAGAGCATGCCCCACTCACACACAGGCAGCGCGCCCGAGAGCCGGCGAGGCCGAGCGTTGACTCGACCGCGTCGGGACGACTCCGCCGAGTGAGTTTACGTTTTATCCGACTCTTCCGAGAGGGCTTGTGTTCCCTCCTCTTCATCCTCTTCATCCTCACCGAGGAACAAGTGTGGACCGACTCATGGCGACGGTGGAGGGGACACGGCTGCCTTCTTCTGTTTGTTCTGGAACCGGAGGACGGAGACGGGAGAAGCCGAGCTGTCCTAACCGGAGTTGTGTTGTGTGTTTCTCCCTCAGCCGTCCGGAGCGCCGGTGGAGAACGACCCTCTGGGAGCGCTGCCTCCGGGATGGGGTAAGTCCGCCACGCGCCTCAGAACGTTATATCTGGGTCGGTGCTCTGAACCCGCCAGAGGAGGAGGAGGAGGTGACTGGATCCTCACCTCTGAGCTGTGTTGTTGTTGTTGTTGTTGACGACGGGTCTTGCAGTGAAGCAGTCTCACTTTATTCCGTTTGAATGGCGCCCTGCTTCCTGCAGACGGGCCTCAGAACTCTGGTGGTTCTGAACCTTCACGCGGAACCAGAAGCGACGTGCGTGGATGTAACTGTTTTCCCTGAGCCTCGGCATCGGCTGTCCTCCCGCTCCCCGTCGGAGACCTTCTGGTTCTTTGACCGCTCTTCGTCGTCCACTCGCTCCTTCCTGCGGGCCTCGGCTGCCTCCTCTTCCTCCACACAGAGAAACCCAACTCTGGCCGTGATGCCTTTTCAGCCTGCTGCGGTTCCTCGAGACCCAAAACCTCAATTACATCTCTGGCTCCGCGCGCTCGGCTCTTTCTTTCTTTTAATCTGCGGTCCCTTCCCTCGCTTCTTTTCTTCTTCGGGCTTAATATTGAAACAAGAGAAAGATGGAAGAGAAGCTCAAGAGAGGAAATAAACTATAAGAGGAGCGGGGGGGGGGGGGGGCTCCTGTTTCTGGGCCCTGCACACACTCCTGTTAATGAGAAAAAGATGTGGGGAGGGAGGAGGAGGGGGCAGCAGCTCCTCTCAGGAGACCAGTGGCCCGCCACACACACACACACACACACACACTTTCATCCATCGTTATTCCGTTTTTAAACTATTTCGATCTAAACTATTTCTTACACTTAAAATTAAATTAAACCGTGGCTCCATTTTTTAACTGTCAAGACGCCCCACCTTAAAGCCCCCCCCCCCCCCCCCCACACACACACACACACTCGGGTTTACCCCTGTGAGGTATTTGAATCGGGCCTCGGTGAAATATCACACAGACTCGCTGGTTTTCTATCGTGGTGGTGAGATTTTTCTTCTTCTTTTCTCCATACGGAGAGAGAAAGAGAGAGAGAGAGAGAAAGAGAGAGAGAGAGGGTGAACCCAGCATTTGTTGTGGAGTTTTCCCAGAATCCTCTCTGATTTGATGTGAGGTTTTGGGGCAGGGATGTCTATGTGTACAGATTGTAAAGCACTCCGAGACAAATTTGTGAAATTGGGCTCTACAAATAAACTGATTTGAATTGAATTGAATTGATTGTTTAGTGCCTCTTCATAGAATATTGGGACATTGTCGTGGGTCTGAGTCTTTGTGTCTCTGTGTATCCATGTATTTGTATCTCAGAGTCTCTGTGTCTTTGTATCTCTGTGTCTGTGTATCCATGTCTTTGTATCGCTGTGTCTCTGTATCTCTGTGTCTCTGTGTATCCATGTCTTTGTATCTCAGAGTCTCTGTGTCTTTGTATCTCTGTGTCTCTGTGTATCCATGTCTTTGTGTCTCTGTCTTTGTATCTCTGTGTATCCATGTATTTGTATCTCAGTCTCTGTGTCTTTGTATCTCTGTGTCTCTGTGTATCCATGTCTTTGTATCGCTGTGTCTCTGTGTATCCATGTCTTTGTATCTCAGAGTCTCTGTGTCTCTGTGTCTTTGTATCTCTGTGTCTCTGTGTATCCATGTCTTTGTATCTCAGTCTCTGTGTCTTTGTATCTCTGTGTCTCTGTGTATCCATGTCTTTGTATCTCCGTGTCTCTGTGTCTCTGTATCTCTGTGTCTCTGTGTATCCATGTCTTTGTATCTCAGTCTCTGTGTCTTTGTATCTCTGTGTCTCTGTGTATCCATGTCTTTGTATCTCAGTCTCTGTGTCTCTGTGTATCCATGTCTTTGTATCTCCGTGTCTCTAAGTCTCTGTATCTCTGTGTCTCTGTGTATCCATGTCTTTGTATCTCAGTCTCTGTGTCTTTGTATCTCTGTGTCTCTGTGTATCCATGTCTTTGTATCTCAGAGTCTCTGTGTCTCTGTGTATCCATGTCTTTGTATCTCTGTGTCTCTGTGTCTCTGTATCTCTGTGTCTCTGTGTATCCATGTCTTTGTATCTCAGAGTCTCTGTGTCTTTGTATCTCTGTGTCTCTGTGTATCCATGTCTTTGTATCTCCGTGTCTCTAAGTCTCTGTATCTCTGTGTCTCTGTGTATCCATGTCTTTGTATCTCAGTCTCTGTGTCTCTGTGTCTTTGTATCTCTGTCTCTGTGTATCCATGTCTTTGTATCTCAGAGTCTCTGTGTCTCTGTGTATCCATGTCTTTGTATCTCTGTGTCTCTGTATCTCTGTGTCTCTGTGTATCCATGTCTTTGTATCTCAGAGTCTCTGTGTATTTGTATCTCTGTGTCTCCGTGTATCCATGTCTTTGTATCTCTGTGTCTCTGTGTCTTTGTCTCTCTGTATCTCTGTGTCTCTGTGTATCCATGTCTTTGTATCTCTGAGTCTCTGTGTCTCTGTATCTCTGTGTATCCATGTCTTTGTATCTCTGAGTCTCTGTCTCTCTGCTCGTGTCCACAGAGAAGCGGCAGGACAATGGCAGGATCTACTTCGTCAACCACAACACGCGGACGACGCAGTGGGACGATCCCCGGACCCAAGGGTGAGAATGTGTGTGTGTGTGAGAGAGTGAGTGTGTGTGTGTGTGCGTGCATGCGTTCATCTGCTTGTTGGGTGTTGTGGCGCTTTGGGTGTTTGCTGCTACTGAAGAAGTTTGAACACACAGTCCGAGGCGTCGGAGCGAGTCGTTACACTGGAGTATTAATTAGTCTGAAGTGGAACATTCTCTGGGAACGTTAAAACGTTTATGGGAGAAAACTAGTTTTACAAGTTGCTGAACAACTGCAATAAAGGAGAAAACTACAGGAGGCAAGAGCCAAACCACATTTGTACAGATGTCGTACATTTGATAATTGTTTTCTGGGACCCTCCCCCATTTTTATTTCCTTTCACATTTAAACATTTCCTGAGCTGAACTGTTTCCTCTCACCTTCCTCACTCACTGAGCCGCGAGGAAGACGATTAGAATCCTCCTGAAGCTGCGGGCCATCGTCTGGTCGACGTGACGTTAGCATGACGTTAGCGTGATGTTAGCGTGACGTGGGTTGTGTGTCTCCTCTGGATCCGTTCTGGTCGCCCAGCGGAGTGCAGACACTCACGCTGTATCCACAATGGGCAACAACCTTTCTCTTTAATTAGAAATGTCCTTATTTCAACTCAATGTTAATGTTTTGTTATCCGTTCACTACATTCATGAAAATATCACCTTAATGTTTTTCTTGCGTCGTACAAAATAATTGACGACGTCTTTACCTCGATAGAAACACGTTTTTTATTAATTTTTGTATTCGTCCAGATGATTTTCAGTTTTTGCAGCACAGCGTTACGTTTTGTTAAACGACCTTCTGCGTTTGTTTTGCGTCGATTTTTTCATTTATTTTATTTTGAAGGTCACATTGCTTTTGCTTTTTCTAGTCTTTAGCTCTGTGATTCCAACATGACACACGAGAGCCTGCTGGAGCCCGTTATTGAAGGCCACATGAAACCACGTCTTACCTGTCGAGGCTTTCGTGTGAGTCGGGTACTTCTGGAGACGTGGCTTTGCCTCTGAAATACATTGAGACCGTTTCATGAAGGAACTACGGGGTGAGAGAAAATAGTTCCTCCATAAAAGTGCTCACAACAAGCTATGTGGATTATTTAGAGTCATCTAGTCACACAGGCCTTGTTATCTGTGGGTGTAACTGTCCCTTTAAGACAGATTGGGAACTGTCCCTTTACGACACATTGGGAGCTGTCCCTTTAAGACACATTGGTAGCTGTCCCTTTAAGACACATTGGTAGCTGTCCCTTTAAGACACATTGAGAACTGTCCCTTTAAGACACTTTGGGAGCTGTCCCTTTAAGATACTTTGGGAGCTGTCCCTTTAAGACACATTAGTAGCTGTCCCTTTAAGACACATTGGGAGCTGTCCCTTTAAGACACTTTGGGAGCTGTCCCTTTAAGATACTTTGGGAGCTGTCCCTTTAAGACACATTGGTAGCTGTCCCTTTAAGACACGTTGGGAGCTGTCCCTTTAAGACACATTGGTAGCTGTCCCTTTAAGACATGTTGGGAGCTGTCCCTTTAAGACACATTGGTAGCTGTCCCTTTAAGACACATTGGTAGCTGTCCCTTTAAGACACATTGGGAGCTGTCCCTTTAAGACACATTGGGAGCTGTCCCTTTAAGACACGTTGGGAGCTGTCCCTTTAAGACACGTTGGGAGCTGTCCCTTTAAGACACGTTGGGAGCTGTCCCTTTAAGACACATTGGGAGCTGTCCCTTTAAGACACGTTGGGAGCTGTCCCTTTAAGACACGTTGGGAGCTGTCCCTTTAAGACACGTTGGGAGCTGTCCCTTTAAGACACGTTGGGAGCTGTCCCTTTAAGACACATTGGGAGCTGTCCCTTTAAGACACATTGGGAGGTGTCCCTTTAAGACACGTTGGGAGCTGTCCCTTTAAGACACGTTGGGAGCTGTCCCTTTAAGACACGTTGCTGTGCGTCAGTCTGTAGTAGCTGTGAGCTGCGGGGTTTCTGCCGGGCTTCAGGTCCACAGGGTGGAGGTGTGTCGGTTTCATCCCCGGGACGCCCCCCCCCCTCCTTTTGGGCTGGGACCGTGCTCACTGCCCCCCCTCTCCCTGTTGCAGGATGATCAAGGAGCACCCCCTGCCCCCGGGCTGGGAGATGAAGTACACCGCGGAGGGAGTCCGATATTTTGTGGACCACAACTTGCGCAGCACCACCTTTAAAGACCCCCGGCCCGGGTTTGAGTCCGGGTAAATATCCTCTCAGCCCTTCCTCCCCAAACCTGCTCCTCCAGGCTCCGCCTCCCTCCTTCACCTGGGCCAACTACCGTCTTCACACACCTTTTATCTGCTGTCTCAATGCTGCTTTGGGCCAGACCGAATCTCAAAACCACACAGCAATATGAACACGCACACACACACACACACACACACACACACACACCCCCCCTCATCCTCTTAGCTGGTGCCTTGAAGTCTCAAATCTCACCGCAGAAGTTAGGAGAATGTGCAGGTTCATGTGTGTGCGTGTGTACATGTGTGCGTGTGTACATGTGTGTGTGTGTGTACATGTGTACATGTGTGTGTGTGCTGCTTTCCATGCTGATAACCATACTTGTTGTTAGTGTTCTGGTTTCAGAGGTCTTCAGCGTTCTGGACCCTGCAGCAGGTCTCCATTATGACCCAGACAAGGCCTCCTCCCTCCCTCTCTCTCTCCCTCCCTCTTTCTCTCTCTCCCTCCCTCTTTCTCTCTCTCGCTAACCCTCTCTCTCTCAGCCTCTCCAGTGCTGACAAAGCACATATCGTGTGTGTGTGTGTGTGTGTGTGTGTGTGTGTGTGTGTGTGTGTGTGTGTGTGTGTGTGTGTGTGTGTGTGTGTGTGTGTGTGTGTGTGTGTGTGTGTGTGTGTGTGTGTGTGTGTGTGTGTGTGTGTGTGTGTGTGTGTGTGTGTGTGTGTGTGTGTGTGTGTGTGTGTGTGAGTCTCTCTCTGAGACCAGAACCAGAGTCTCTCTGAGACCTGGACCTGAGTCTCTCTGAGACCTGGACCTGAGTCTCTCTGAGACCTGAACCTGAGTCTCTCTGAGACCTGAACCTGAGTCTCTCTGAGACCTGGACCTGAGTCTCTCTGAGACCTGGACCTGAGTCTCTCTGAGACCTGGACCTGAGTCTCTCTGAGACCTGAACCTGAGTCTCTCTGAGACCTGGACCTGAACCAGAGTCTCTCTGAGACCTGGACCTGAACCAGAGTCTCTCTGAGACCTGGACCTGAGTCTCTCTGAGACCTGGACCTGAGTCTCTCTGAGACCTGGACCTGAGTCTCTCTGAGACCTGGACCTGAGTCTCTCTGAGACCTGAACCTGAGTCTCTCTGAGACCTGAACCTGAGTCTCTCTGAGACCTGGACCTGAGTCTCTCTGAGACCTGGACCTGAGTCTCTCTGAGACCTGAACCAGAGTCTCTCTGAGACCTGGACCTGAGTCTCTCTGAGACCTGGACCTGAGTCTCTCTGAGACCTGAACCTGAGTCTCTCTGAGACCTGGACCTGAGTCTCTCTGAGACCTGAACCTGAGTCTCTCTGAGACCTGGACCTGAGTCTCTCTAAGACCTGGACCTGAGTCTCTCTGAGACCTGAACCTGAGTCTCTCTGAGACCTGAACCAGAGTCTCTCTGAGACCTGGACCTGAACCAGAGTCTCTCTGAGACCTGGACCTGAGTCTCTCTGAGACCTGGACCTGAGTCTCTCTGAGACCTGGACCTGAGTCTCTCTGAGACCTGAACCTGAGTCTCTCTGAGACCTGGACCTGAGTCTCTCTGAGACCTGAACCAGAGTCTCTCTGAGACCTGGACCTGAGTCTCTCTGAGACCTGGACCTGAGTCTCTCTGAGACCTGGACCTGAGTCTCTCTGAGACCTGGACCTGAGTCTCTCTGAGACCTGGACCTGAGTCTCTCTGAGACCTGGACCTGAGTCTCTCTGAGACCTGGACCTGAGTCTCTCTGAGACCTGAACCAGAGTCTCTCTGAGACCTGGACCTGAGTCTCTCTGAGACCTGGACCAGAGTCTCTCTGAGACCTGAACCAGAGTCTCTCTGAGACCTGGACCAGAGTCTCTCTGAGACCTGGACCTGAGTCTCTCTGAGACCTGGACCTGAACCAGAGTCTCTCTGAGACCTGGACCTGAACCAGAGTCTCTCTGAGACCTGGACCTGGACCAGAGTCTCTCTGAGACCTGGACCTGGACCAGAGTCTCTCTGAGACCTGGACCTGAACCAGAGTCTCTCTGAGACCTGGACCTGGGGGGCCCTTGGTGACTGGAGCAGTTCCGTGGTGGTTTTTACACCTTCCCGTGAGCCGTCCTCTCGTTCTTCCCCTCCGTGGAGGTCGTGATGAGGGCAGTGGATGTCTCTGTGGAGCAGTGGCAGCGTGAAGGAGTCAGACTTCAGCTCCACAGTCTGAACTGTGTTCACCACACGGGGCCCCGCGGCTCGGTGACCCTGAACGGGGCCCTGCAGAACCTCTCGGGGGTCTTTGGGTCTCGGCGGTCTCAGTTCTGAGGAGATCGGTTCTCCGGCGTTTGGTATGAGCAACATTTAAAATGATCCGCGTAGAGGAACGGTTCTGAGGAACGTCTCTGAGCTTCAAGGCGCCGCTCATCCTGATGGAGGTGTTCGTGGTGCGTTCAAGGACCATCGGAAAGATGACAATGCCTGTTGTTCCAGCTCCACGCAGTGATAAACGTTGTAGTTGACCAAGTCCCTCTCTTTTCTCTCTGTGTGTGTGTGTGTGTGTGTGTGTGTGTGTGTGTGTGTGTGTGTGTGTGTGTGTGTGTGTGTGTGTGTGTGTGTGTGTGTGTGTGTGTGTGTGTGTGTGTGTGTGTGTGTGTGTGTGTGTGTGTGTGTGTGTGTGTGTGTGTGTGTGTGTGTGTGTGTGTGTGTGTGTGTGTGTGTGTGTCACGGCAGGGCGGCTCACCCGGCGCTTACGACCGCAGCTTCAGGTGGAAGTACCACCAGTTCCGTTTCCTGTGCCATGTAAGAGTTCAAGTCACATGTTAGATGTAAAGCTGTGCATCCCTAAAGTGGTCCCTGAAGGTCCCTGAAGGTTCCAGAAGGCACCAGAAGGTCCCTGAAGGTCCCTGAAGGTTCCAGAAGGCACCTGAAGGTCCCTGAAGGTCCCTGAAGGTTCCAGAAGGCACCAGAAGGTCCCTGAAGGTCCCTGAAGGTTCCAGAAGGCACCTGAAGGTCCCTGAAGGTTCCAGAAGGCACCAGAAGGTCCCTGAAGGTTCCAGAAGGCACCTGAAGGTCCCTGAAGGCTCCAGAAGGTTCCAGAAGGCACATGAAGGCACCTGAAGGCACCTGAAGGTCCCTGAAGGTTCCAGAAGGCACCTGAAGGTCCCTGAAGGCACCTGAAGGTTTCTGAAGGTCCCTGAAGGTTCCAGAAGGCACCTGAAGGTCCCTGAAGGTTTCTGAAGGTTCCAGAAGGCACCTGAAGGCACCTGAAGGTCCCTGAAGGCTCCGGAAGATTCCTGAAGGCTCCAGAAGGCACCTGAAGGTTCCAGAAGGCTCCAGAAGGTTCCAGAAGGCACCTGAAGGTTCCAGAAGGTTCCGGAAGTTTCCGGAAGGTTCCTGAAGGCTCCAGAAGGTTCCTGAAGGTTCCTGAAGGCACCTGAAGGCTCCAGAAGGTTCCTCTGTTCCCCACACACAGCTGACCTCTGACCTCCCTGTGTGTGTGTTGTGTTCCTCCTCCAGTCCAACGCGCTGCCCAGCCACGTCAAGATCTCCGTGTCCAGACAGACGCTGTTTGAGGACTCGTTCCAGCAGGTCAGAGACGATCTCATGAACTACATTACCCACAAAGCACTAGGGCTCGCTCTCATGAGGAGGCACGCATCAGGGTTATTGCTGTGGTGTCTGGACTCATTCCAGGAGGAGCAGAGTGTAAATGTGAATCCCAAAGCAGGGAGTAGACACTGAGATGTTCTCCTCTCTCTCTGCGGGCCGGACCACGAGCATCCTGACCTTTGACCTCTGACTCCCATGAGTCGCCCGTCATGAACGGTTTCTCCCGTCTTTTGGTCAGATCATGAACGTGAAGCCGTACGACCTGCGGCGCCGACTCTACATCATCATGAGAGGAGAGGAGGGGCTGGACTACGGCGGCATCGCCAGGTGAGCTAATCAAACGCACCCTCCTCCTCCTTCCTCTCTCCTTTCTCCCCCCCCCCGTCATCGGTGCTACATCCAACCCACTGGAAGGGGGGGGGGGTCTCCTGCCCCCTCCCCATGGCTGCATCAGCTCATTGAATCTGCATTAGCTGGATTCAGATGATGGTAGGAGGCCGGGGTTCCTGAGGGGTTCCTGAGGGGGTCCTGAGGGGTTCCTGAGGGGGTCCTGAGGGGTTCCTGAGGGGTTCCTGAGGGGGTCCTGAGGGGTTCCTGAGGGGTTCCTGAGGGGTTCCTGAGGGGGTCCTGAGGGGTTCCTGAGGGGGTCCTGAGGGGGTCCTGAGGGGTGGAGGGTGTTCTCTGTAAATCCTTCATTGTTGCATAACCTATCTTCGTTCTGTCCTCATCCCATCACATGTATCCCAGGTCCTCCTCTCTACATGTTCTCATCCAGTTATTCCCCGTTTGTTGTTGTCGTCGTCGTCGTGGTCGTGCATTGTGTCTGTCTCCGGTGTCACGTCAGTGGTTTTACCCTATGGTAGGTGACATCATGCTGTTCTACCACAGGGTAGAACCACGGACGGGATGCTGGGAGGTGTCTGCGTCCATCCGTCCGTCAATCCATAAGCCCCGCCCATAAACCCTGAGGGAGGAGTGCAGGGGCCCCTGGGAGCGCTAGGTGCTAATGGTGCTAATGGTGGTGGTGGTGGTGGGCCTCATTCTGTCTAACATGCATCCGCCCACCCTCTCCTTGTGTGTATTTGATTGTGTTAACCCTTCATGTGTGTGTGTGTGTCTCCTAACTCACTCAGATGTAACTCAACACTCTTCTTCTCATTTTACTTCTACGTTTCCATCTGTTTCTGAGAGTTGAATAAATGATTTCTATTGGTTCATTCTTACTCTATTTGAATAACTCCAGTTCACGATGTATTCATTCAGAATTTAATAAAATTCAGAATTTGTTTATTCAGAGTTTAAATTAATTCAAGATTTATTCATTCAGAATTTAAGAAAAATTCAGGATTTGTTCATTAAAGATGTAATTTAAATCAGGATTTATTCTTTCAGAATTTGATTTTATTCACGATATATTCAGCCATAATTTAATTTTGGGTTTATTCTAACATTGTATTGTCATATTAATAAAACAACCACTCCTGATTCCATAGAGAAGGTAGCGCCTGCCCATCTTTAAACCAGAGGAACAGTGTCTCATCAGGTGTAATACACCCGCCGCCCTGGAGGGGGCGCTAGAGGAGCATGTTCTGTATCCTCTTCACTCGCTGTGCTTGAGCTACGAGGCTCCGTGTTCCTCCTCTGCTGCTGGGTCAGGTTCTCCTGGGTCAGGTTCTCCTGGGTCAGGTTCTCCTGGTCATGTTCTCCTGGGTCATGTTCTCTGGGTCATGTTCTCTGGGTCAGGTTCTCCTGGGTCAGGTTCTCCTGGTCATGTTCTCTGGGTCAGGTTCTCCTGGGTCAGGTTCTCCTGGTCATGTTCTCTGGGTCATGTTCTCTGGGTCAGGTTCTCCTGGTCATGTTCTCTGGGTCATGTTCTCTGGGTCAGGTTCTCCTGGTCATGTTCTCTGGGTCAGGTTCTCCTGGTCATGTTCTCCTGGTCATGTTCTCTGGGTCATGTTCTCCTGGTCATGTTCTCCTGGTCATGTTCTCCTGGTCATGTTCTCCTGGTCATGTTCTCCTGGTCAGGTTCTCCTGGTCATGTTCTCCTGGTCATGTTCTCCTGGGTGTTGTCTCCTCCGAGGACACAGAGAGTTCTGAGTCATCATAAAATCTTCTTCTTATGTCTCCTCTCATGTCCTCCTCTTCCTCCTCTCCACCCTCATGTCTGATGTCCTCCTCTTCCTCCTCTCCACCCTCATGTCTGATGTCCTCCTCTTCCTCCTCTCCACCCTCATGTCTGATGTCCTCCTCTTCCTCCTCTCCACCCTCACCCTCATGTCTGATGTCCTCCTCTTCCTCCTCTCCACCCTCTCATGTCTGATGTCCTCCTCTTCCTCCTCTCCACCCTCTCATGTCTGATGTCCTCCTCTTCCTCCTCTCCACCCTCACCCTCATGTCTGATGTCCTCCTCTTCCTCCTCTCCACCCTCTCATGTCTGATGTCCTCCTCTTCCTCCTCTCCCCCCTCATGTCTGATGTCCTCCTCTTCCTCCTCTCCACCCTCATGTCTGATGTCCTCCTCTTCCTCCTCTCCACCCTCACCCTCATGTCTGATGTCCTCCTCTTCCTCCTCTCCACCCTCATGTCTGATGTCCTCCTCTTCCTCCTCTCCACCCTCTCATGTCTCATGTCCTCCTCTTCCTCCTCTCCACCCTCATGTCTGATGTCCTCCTCTTCCTCCTCTCCACCCTCATGTCTGATGTCCTCCTCTTCCTCCTCTCCACCCTCATGTCTGATGTCCTCCTCTTCCTCCTCTCCACCCTCACCCTCATGTCTGATGTCCTCCTCTTCCTCCTCTCCACCCTCTCATGTCTGATGTCCTCCTCTTCCTCCTCTCCACCATCACCCTCTCATGTCTGATGTCCTCCTCTTCCTCCTCTCCACCCTCACCCTCATGTCTGATGTCCTCCTCTTCCTCCTCTCCACCCTCATGTCTGATGTCCTCCTCTTCCTCCTCTCCACCCTCACCCTCATGTCTGATGTCCTCCTCTTCCTCCTCTCCACCCTCTCATGTCTGATGTCCTCCTCTTCCTCCTCTCCACCCTCTCATGTCTCATGTCCTCCTCTTCCTCCTCTCCACCCTCATGTCTGATGTCCTCCTCTTCCTCCTCTCCACCCTCTCATGTCTGATGTCCTCCTCTTCCTCCTCTCCACCCTCATGTCTGATGTCCTCCTCTTCCTCCTCTCCACCCTCATGTCTGATGTCCTCCTCTTCCTCCTCTCCACCCTCACCCTCATGTCTGATGTCCTCCTCTTCCTCCTCTCCACCCTCACCCTCTCATGTCCTCCTCTTCCTCCTCTCCACCCTCACCCTCATGTCTGATGTCCTCCTCTTCCTCCTCTCCACCCTCACCCTCATGTCTGATGTCCTCCTCTTCCTCCTCTCCACCCTCATGTCTGATGTCCTCCTCTTCCTCCTCTCCACCCTCACCCTCTCATGTCTGATGTCCTCCTCTTCCTCCTCTCCACCCTCACCCTCATGTCTGATGTCCTCCTCTTCCTCCTCTCCACCCTCACCCTCATGTCTGATGTCCTCCTCTTCCTCCTCTCCACCCTCTCATGTCTGATGTCCTCCTCTTCCTCCTCTCCACCCTCATGTCTGATGTCCTCCTCTTCCTCCTCTCCACCATCACCCTCTCATGTCTGATGTCCTCCTCTTCCTCCTCTCCACCCTCACTCTCATGTCTGATGTCCTCCTCTCCACCCTCTCATGTCTGATGTCCTCCTCTTCCTCCTCTCCACCCTCATGTCTGATGTCCTCCTCTTCCTCCTCTCCACCATCACCCTCTCATGTCTGATGTCCTCCTCTTCCTCCTCTCCACCCTCATGTCTGATGTCCTCCTCTTCCTCCTCTCCACCCTCACCCTCTCATGTCTGATGTCCTCCTCTTCCTCCTCCCCACCCTCACCCTCTCATGTCTGATGTCCTCCTCTTCCTCCTCTCCACCCTCACCCTCTCATGTCCTCCTCTTCCTCCTCTCCACCCTCACCCTCTCATGTCTGATGTCCTCCTCTTCCTCCTCTCCACCCTCACCCTCATGTCTGATGTCCTCCTCTTCCTCCTCTCCACCCTCACCCTCTCATGTCTGATGTCCTCCTCTTCCTCCTCTCCACCCTCACCCTCATGTCTGATGTCCTCCTCTTCCTCCTCTCCACCCTCACCCTCATGTCTGATGTCCTCCTCTTCCTCCTCTCCACCCTCACCCTCATGTCTGATGTCCTCCTCTTCCTCCTCTCCACCCTCACCCTCTCATGTCTGATGTCCTCCTCTTCCTCCTCTCCACCCTCACCCTCATGTCTGATGTCCTCCTCTTCCTCCTCTCCACCCTCATGTCTGATGTCCTCCTCTTCCTCCTCTCCACCCTCACCCTCATGTCTGATGTCCTCCTCTTCCTCCTCTCCACCCTCACCCTCATGTCTGATGTCCTCCTCTTCCTCCTCTCCACCCTCACCCTCATGTCTGATGTCCTCCTCTTCCTCCTCTCCCCCCCCCCCCTCATGTCTGATGTCCTCCTCTTCCTCCTCTCCACCCTCACCCCCATGTCTGATGTCCTCCTCTTCCTCCTCTCCACCCTCACCCTCATGTCTGATGTCCTCCTCTTCCTCCTCTCCACCCTCACCCTCATGTCTGATGTCCTCCTCTTCCTCCTCTCCACCCTCACCCTCTCATGTCTGATGTCCTCCTCTTCCTCCTCTCCACCCTCACCCTCTCATGTCTGATGTCCTCCTCTTCCTCCTCTCCACCCTCACCCTCTCATGTCTGATGTCCTCCTCTTCCTCCTCTCCACCCTCTCATGTCTGATGTCCTCCTCTTCCTCAGGGAATGGTTCTTCCTGCTGTCCCACGAGGTTCTCAACCCCATGTACTGTTTGTTCGAATACGCCGGCAAGAACAACTACTGCCTGCAGATAAACCCCGCCTCCTCCATCAACCCCGACCACCTCACGTACTTCCGCTTCATTGGCCGCTTCATCGCCATGGTGAGCTTCACAAACCTGGACCGACAGTAGAGGCTAGCTGGTTAGCATGCTAAGTCCACCATGCTGTCATGCTGCAGGTTCAGAACATGAACATCCTCACTAGGTCTTCGTTACTTTAACATTTAGCTGATTTAGCTGTTTTTAAATCATTGTTCATGGTAGCTGTTAGCATTTTAATTAGCTTGTGCTAACTGCTAGCATGCTAACTTGTTAGCAGCAGTGTGTGAGCTGTTCTGATGCCGAGTGAGAGGCAGAGAGTTCATTCAGCCATAAGACACACACTGCTGGACACACACACACACACACACACACACACTGCTGGACACACACACACACACACACACACACTGCTGGACACACACACACACACACTGCTGGACACACACACACACACACACACACTGCTGGACACACACACACACACACACACACACTGCTGGACACACACACACACACACACTGCACACACACACACACACACACACACACACACACACACACACACACACACACACAGATACACACACACACACACACTGCTGGACACACACACACACACACACACACACACACACACACACACTGCTGGACACACACACACACACACACACACACACTGCTGGACACACACACACACACACACACACACTGCTGGACACACACACACACACACACACTGCTGGACACACACACACACACTGCTGGACACACACACACACACACACACACACACACACACACACACACACACACTGCTGGACACACACACACACACTGCTGGACACACACACACACACACACAGACACACACACACACACACACACTGCTGGACACACACACACACACACACACACACACACACACACACACACACACACACACTGCTGGACACACACACACACACTGCTGGACACACACACACACACACACACACACACACACACTGCTGGACACACACACACACACACACACACACACACACACACACACACACACACACTGCTGGACACACACACACACACACACACACTGCTGGACACACACACACACAGATACACACACAGATACACACACACACACACACACACACACACACACACTGCTGGACACACACACACACACACAGATACACACACACACACACACACACACACACACTGCTGGACACACACACACACACTGCTGGACACACACACACACACACACACACACACTGCTGGACACACACACACACACTGCTGGACACACACACACACTGCTGGACACACACACACACACACACACACACACACACACACACACACACACACACACACACTGCTGGACACACACACACACACACACACACACACACACACACACACACACTGCTGGACACACACACACACACACACACACACACACACACACACACACACAGACACACACAGACACACACACACACACAGACACACACACACACACACACACACACACAGACACACACACACCACAGACACACACACACTGACACACACTCGGATGAGAAGAGAAGAGGATCTGCAGGTGGTCGCCTGCTGCTCGCACGAGAAAGTCAGGTCCTGCTGCAGCTCACCAATCCACGGTGTCTCCTGCCATGCGGAGTGCAGTGGACGTCAACCAGTGCATCAACAATAACAACAACAAACGTGTGTCAACAATAGGTGTGACGTGTTAACGCCAGGGGCTGGGGTCGCAACATGCAGGACGGAATTGGCCCCAAGCACAAGAGAAATGCTGAAAGTGGCCAGTTCTACATCGTAATGGGAAGAACAGAAAGTAGCTCATAGTAAACCAAACAACGAACAACGAAATCCGGGTCTGCGAGCAGCGACACAGCATCAGCCACACAGCCTCGCTGGCCAGGACATGCCGGCTTCCCGCTGGCCGAGAGCCGGGACTTTTGGCAGGCCACTTCGCCGTTTTGGCACGTTTGGGGTGGTAAAGTGGGGCATATCGGTATCCTCAGGAGCACACTTTTATGACAGGACAAGTTTGGGCGAGATTGTTGAGTCAGTCACACCACTATAGGGGATCTGCGACTCCGTCCACACAGCGCCCATCCGTCACGTGAAAATGATTGAGAAAGTGTCATGTAGATTAAATGTAAAGCTTTCCCAGGCAAACTTGAATCTTCTTAAGCTAGGATTAGGTATATTTATAAAGTTATGATTATTTATGTGTTAGTTGAAAGTGAATGATTTCCTAGTTTTTGGTATTGTTTAGGTGAGGTTATGTGAATCGCTTCATGTCTGAATGTGAATGTGCTGACTGGGAATATGGCATGATGTTTTGAAAATTTGAAATAGTTAATGAGTTAAGGCTAACATAACAATAACAATAGAGTTCTCAGCGTTTGTGGGTTTCTCAGCCGAGAGACTGTACAATTGATAGTCTCTCTTCCTCTATGGTTTTTGTTATTTGTGTTTGTATTGAAATTATATAACCTGGATTTGAGCTGATTCTTTGTGTTTTTTAAACGTGATATATATATATATATATAAAAGGCAAAAAAATTGGCAAATTCAAAGCATAGCGGCCAATTTTGGCGAATACTTATTGTTCAAATTACAGGAAAGTTTTGTGTATGTTGTGTTACACACAGACAGATACACACAGCAGACACACACTAGTGTGTGCACGGGATGGATGTGAAGCTGTTGGCACAGGTGAGGATGAGCTGCACCCAAAACGACCACGTTTCTGCTCACACACACACACACACACCGACCCACCCGTCGGGCGGTTTCTCAACAATCATCAAAGAACGCCAACAACGTGTTTCAAGGTAAACCATGTGTAACCCCTGTGTGTGTGTGTTCGTTCCCAGGTGTGTGTGTGTGTAGTGTGTGTGTGAAGACTAGTGGAACGTAAGTGGGGCCAGTTCTGCAATTGTCAAGAAGCCACAGCTCTGGTCAAAAAACATTACACATTTGTTGCCGCACACGCACACACATACACACCACACACACACACATGCACACACACACACGCGCACACACACACAGCACCGCCCGCCCACACATGGACACATGCACACACATCTTGACTCAGACGCTGACACCACACATGCACACACACATGCACACAGACACGAATGCACACAGACACACACACATACACAGTCACACATTTGGGGCACACACACAGCCACACACATGAGCCACACACACACGCGACCCACACACATACACAGCATCACGTGCACACATCAAAAAGTACATACACATAACACACACACTTGCAGCACAACACACATACAACACTAATACATACGCACACACACATTATTGTGAAACAAGTAGGCACACACATTTTTAGTTTTTAATACACTATGACATGGTTACTGCACACACAGTGTTCAGCAGACACACACATGCAATCTTTTCTCTGTTGTGCACACATATGTATTGGCAGTATGCAAGAGTTTGGTTTGGAAATATCTTAGAAAGTGGCTAATCAAGAGTAACACATTTATAATACAAAAGCTTGTATGCTGTCTTTTTTCCTCTCGCAGGCGTTCCACCACCAATGCAAGAGATTTTTCACCTCGCAATTATTTGAGTTGATGCCATTGAGTTTTGTGGGGGGTTTGTTATTTTGTGGCCTGATATTTGTATATATGCAAATTCAAGCTGTATGTATATATGTATAAAGAATTGTGTGGCGGTGTCATACAGAAAAATTGGTGTTTTTTTAATTATTGTAAGGCCTGTGTGTGTGTATATTGTGTGTGGGTGTGTATGTTTGTGAGTATGACAGATACACACACACACACTCACAGCACACAGTGTGTACACAGGATGGAAACTGCTTTCATAGCAGTCTCAGGAAGCTATTGGCACAAAACATTGTGCCCCACTGCTGCCTGACGTCACGGGGACACCTTCGTTGCTGATTGTGACTTCTGCCTCTGCTGACTTCCTGTTACGTGGGGTGTTGAACCCTGTGTGTGTGTGTTGTGACAAACGTGGTGTGTTCTGGTTCGGGCACTCAGTGGGCATCCTCCTTTATTGTATCACAACAATCCCTCAGATTTTACATTAAACATTTCACAAAGTGCAAAGTGGACTTGGCTTTGAGCACACATACACACATTGTGCGCCACATACAGCCACACATACAGCACATGCACACATACACACAGGCACATGCACACACACACACACATACAGCCACACACACATGTGCCGAGGCCACGCACATACATACAGCCACATACAGCCACACACATGCAGCCACACACACACATGCAGGCACACACACATGCACATGCACACACAGGCACACGCCACAGCCACATTGCGAGCCACACACATGGCCACACCGCACATGCAGGCACACATGTGCACACGACGACATGGGCACACATGCACCTCACACCATCACAGTGGGACACAGATATCAGCAGTGATAAAGGAACACAGGCCAACCATCGACGCTCCCGTTCCTCGTGGTGAATTATAAATATTATATAAGGTTGTTCTGCAGGAGAATATATTGACACAATTTTTAGAACCTTAATAGGGGATGTTATGGCCTATGTTCCCACGCTGCATGATGTATTTCATCAGGCCCCAGTTCTTTATGGCAATCATGGGTAAAGTGGTACTGAGGTATCAGAAGTTAAGGCAATAGACAGGGCTGTGTGTCTGTGTGGTATCTGTCTGTGTGTGTTGGTCAAGGTTTGTGACATAGTTTCAAGCTGTGTGTGTGTCTGTATATATTGCAGTGGTTCAACTTTCATTATAGGACCCAGTTTCCTGACATTGCAATCAATAAACAGCTGCTGAATTCCTGGTGTGTGTGTGTAGCGGTGTCTGTGTGTGTGTGTGGCAAAATGGTGTTGTAAGCGACCAACATTGGTGTGTGTGTATGTGTGTGTTGGAGTGTTTAGGCCCGATAGTATTGAAGTTATGAGCATTGAAAAACGACACGCCCCTAATATGTTCTTTGGGCCCTAGATGCTTAATACAATGAGATATTTAAAAAGGATAAACATCATAGGTGATATAGGTTCACTCATGGTCTACAGAAGGTTTGTTGTGAATCTGACCCAGCGTGTAGGAGGAGTGGCCAATTATGTGTTTTTCACAAAATTCAAAATGGCCGAAATTCTAAGTAGGCGGAGCTAAGGGCCCTCAGAGGCTATTTTGTAGAGCAGGTCCAAGTGGACATGTGGGACAAATCTCAAGTCAATCGGACATTCTGGGTGAGGGGCGTCGCCGGTCAAACTTTGAGGGGCGCTAGAGGGAAAAAGGTTAAGCCGAATTTCGAGGTCCATGTCATCCGTCTATTTTCACCAAGCCTGACAAGCTTGACAAATTTGTTGAGTTATTGTTGCGAGGAAGTTCCCCCAATATGTGCCCAATGTTCAAGAATAAAATGCCAAATAATAATAATAATTCCTCTTACAATTTCAATAAGGTCCTCTCGGACCCTCAACAACAAGCTGCGTCTCAGTGAGGGGACGAGGTCTCCATCATCTTCCTCCCTGAGGAGGAGAACCCCCTCTGGCTCACTTCCTGATTCTGCTGCTTTCACGCCAAAGCGTTCAGTCTTTTATTGTGAAGGATGTAGAGGTAACTGTTTATCAGTGAGCTAGTGGAGCGCCGTGAGTCTGCAGAGAGACGACGCTCTGGGGACTTCACTGTTTACACCTGGGGATTAAAAGAGCTCAGAGGTCACTTGCTGAGCAGGATTGTGAGTCCATAGTTTAGAGTATCGAGCTGTAGTAGTTATTGTTGTTGTTGACTCGCCCATCAAACAATCCCCGTAACAGCTGGCCGCTCTCGTCCTCACAGCTTCAACCGCCTGGACCTGCCGCCCTACAGGAGCCTGGAGCAGCTCCGGGAGAAGCTGCTGTTCGCCATCGAGGAGACCGAGGGCTTCGGCCAGGAGTGACCAGGAGAACCCTGGGAGAGTTCTGCTGTTCTTCATATTATTATTATTTTGCATTTGTTAATCACAGGGCTGAGAAATCATCCGTCGTCTGCAGTTCCCCCCTCACACCTGTAGGGGGGGAGTCATGGGATGAAGTGAAGAAAGAGTGTGTGTGTGTGTGTGGCTGCTCACATCAATGCCATTCTGAATGTCTATGTGGGTTTGACAGGAAGCTCATGCAGGGAGTTTAGTCGCCCCCCCCCCCCCCCCCAGACACACACGTACACACACTTCTACTCACCACTTGGAAACGCACCGAAAACCAGACAGACGGATAGTTTTTTAACGTCAGCAGCACAGCGACGAATGCAGAATAACATATCTACCAGAGAGAGAGGGGGGAGAGAGAGAGAGAAGGAGAAGGAAGGAAAGAAAGAGAGAGAGAGGGAGAGTGTGTGTTTATGAGACGTTATCTTGGAATAGTGAACCTCTGTTTCAGAGCGAGATGAGATGTGAGTTTATTTTTTATTTTCCGTTACTTGTGAGTCGTCATTTCCCTCTGTACATAACGCAAATAAATGAGATTTGAATCTGCTTTGTTGTTGTTGTGTTTTTGGGGAGACGCTTTGATACTTTCAGGGTTCTCATTATAAATATGACTAAAGATGAGGAGTCAATAGAGCATTTATTTAGAATTCAACAGAAAGCTGCGGATCAGATTTAATTTACTATTAATTAACTTTACACAGTTTCATACAATAAGGTGGAAACAGACTATGGAAATAATATGTGTAGAAAATGTATATTATTTCTTTTATACTATCATGTAATCTTTTGTTTTTACGGTAAGAATTCACGCAACAAGCTGCAGACTAAAGCAGAGATGTGTTCAGGGACCTGCGTCCGAGCTCGGAAAACGGAGAGGTATATGCTGGAGCTCTGGAGCATGACGTCACTTCATGTACGTTCATCAGCAGAGCACGCAGACTATTTGCTGACTACTAGAAATACACTATTTTTACATCGGGAGCATATCAGTCCACTAATAAATTTAGGAGTTATAATAAAACATCATAAAATACTACGAAACTAATCATGAAACATGAAGAATCACTTAATGAGAAATATGTATTTAAACTGGTATTATATATTTTATTAATAATAATAATCATGCATAACTTTCTTATTTATTCCTTCCATTCTTTTTTTTTTTTTTTTTTCAAATCTTTTTTATTGGATTTTTGACAGACATCACAATAACGATACAGTAGGTATACAACGTAGAAAAGATGGTCTGTAGGAGAATTGCATAGTTACCCCATCCATCCCACCCTCACCCCTATGGTCACAAAAAAAAAAAAAAAACATAACAAACAAAAAAGACATATCAAACAAGCGAGAAAAAAAAGGGAATTAAATAAAAAGGGGTCAAAATTACATGAAATAAAAGTACGGGTGCTTCTTCATATTAATAGTCAATAAGAGTAAACAGAGAAAGCAAATAGAGTAATGATCAGTGTATTAAGGAGACAAGGAAAAGGGAATTGAAAAGTCTCTCCCTCCCACCAGATCTCATTCACACCTCATCAGCATCAGGGTTAATCGTAAGGTCATTGATTAGCAGTAGTAAGGGAGTCCAGGTTTTGTGGAAGAGTGTCAGGGATCCTTGTAGTGAAAATCTTATCTTTTCGAGATTAATACACTGTAATAGGTCCTGTATCCACCTGTCATGTGTGGGTGGAGAGATGTGCTTCCATTTAAGGAGAATGGCGCGCCTGGCCAGCAGGGTTGTGAAGGCGATGACCCGCTGGGTCGTGGTGGGCATGTTCTGTGTTGGGGGGACGCCTTAATAAGGCAGTTAGAGGGTTAAGGGGTATGGGTGTGTTAAGGGCCTGTTCAAGGGTATTGAAAATACTAGACCAGAAGGCCTTCAGGCTGGGGCATGACCAAAACATATGTGTGTGATTGGCAGGAGACTGCTTGCATCTGTTACAGGCATCGCCTAAGAGGGAATATTCTGGCTAGTTTAGCATTGGTAAAGTGAGCCCTGTGTAGCACCTTGCACTGCATTAGACCGTGCCTAGCACAGATAGATGAGGTTTGCACCAAATGAAGAATGTCCCTCCACTTAATGTCAGATATGTCTACACCCAGCTCACCCTCCCAAGACTCTTTTACAGATGTAGTAGAGGCTCGGTCCAAGGAGGCAAGTTTCCCATAGATAGTAGATACCAGCCTTTTTTGGTCGCAATCAAGGGTGAGAAACTGGTCAATTCCTGATTCAGCGGCGCAGTTGGGGAAATGGGGGAACTGCTTTTGATCAAAATGCCTAATTTGGAAGAAGCGGAAAAGATGACTGTTTGGCAGGTGATACTTGGCTGACAGGGATGAAAAGTCAGAGAAAACCCCATCTTTGTAAAGATTGTTGATTGTGACAAGCTCGTTGGCAGCCCACATTTGGAAGGTGGGGTCCGAGCAGGATGGAAAAAATAAGTGATTATTTAATATCGGAGCTTGGATTGAGGCTCTGTGTAAGCCGTGTTGTCTTCTGAATTGAAGCCAAATCTTAATGGTACTGGTAACAATTGGGTTGGCTGAAATTTTGTGCGCCATTATGGGAAGTTGGGAGCATATCACAGAGTGTAAGGAGCTAGAAGAAGAGGAGATCTCCATGTGAACCCATGGTGGGCTGGGGTTAGGAATCTTTTGGACAGTCCAGTAAAGGAGTCGGATAATGTTAGAGGCTCAGTAGTAGTGGAAGTTCGAGTGCCAAACCACCCTCCGACTTGGGGAGCTGAAGAATAGATCTTTTAAGACGGGCGGGTTTGCCATCCCAAATGAACGCATTTAGTTGGCTGTCAAGACTGGTGAAAAAGGATTTATTGATGCAAATTGGGATATGTTGGAAGAGATATAAGAATTTCGGCAGAATTACCATTTTAATAAGATTGACACGGCCAGCAAGGGATATGGGAAGTGAAGACCACCTAGATAGGTCAGATTTGCATTTAGCTAAGAGTGTTTGAAAGTTTTTGGGAAAAAGATCTTTAAAGGAGCTAGTGATGGACCTTCCATTCTTAATGTTCTTTTCTTAATGTTCTTTCAAACATTTGCGAGTTATATTTGATTATTTTAAGTCTCCACACACTGGGTTTTTATGTGCTTTGTTATCTTTTATTCTCCGTCTTCCGTCTCATAAACTAATATTATATCTGCTTCAGATGTTTTCGCTGCGTGTTCTACTATAACTACTAGGATACCACTACTCAAGCTCACATAATTACATGTATTATGTAACGGATTAATAGAACTGTAAGAGTTCCAGTTCTCCAGAAACGAAGGACTTTTATTGTGAAGGCCCTCCTTGGCTCGGCCCGGAAGTGACGCGGTTTCCCCGAGACCCCTCCAAGCAGACGTTCACGTGTCACTACCGCGGCGCCGCGGCTCTTTGAAAATAGCGGCGACGTTTATTTTGTAACGCACGTACACGCGCCCGTCCGGTCGAACATTTCACGCACGTGCACGCGCCCGTCCGGTCGAACATTTCACGCACGTGCACGCGCCCGTCCGGTCGAACATTTAACGCACGTGCACGCGCCCGTCCGGTCGAACATGGTGCACGCGGATGAAATCGCCAAGTTGTGCTACGAGCGTTTCCGCCAGCTGCCCCGCAGAGGGAAGCCCGAGCCGGGCAGAGAGTGGACCCTGCTGGCCGCCGTAGTGCAGCTCACCCGGCGCGCGCCCTCGGACTCAGGTCTCATGTTTTATTTTTTTATTGAATTAATTTTCGTCCACCATATCTCATACAACTCTGTCGCTTCATTTATTATTATTATTATTATTATAAGAATTATTATTATTTATGTATTATTTATTATTTTATTTATGGGACTTCGAACTGGTGCCAATGAGCAGAACTCAGTAAATGTCCCTGAAGGACCACGTGACCCCTCCGCGTTCTGTAAATATATATATATATTTATATATTTTTAAATATATATATAAATAAATTAATGACGTGTGAAGGCTAAATGTGTTTTTCTTTCACAGTGGAGAAGCAGGTCGTGTCCCTGGGGACTGGAACCAAATGCATTGGACAGACAGCGATGAGTCCCACAGGTGTTGATGACAGCACACACGCACACACACACACACACACACACACACACACACACACACACACACACACATACACACGTCTGTTGTATGCTGCAGGCCAACCAGAAGGAGTTGTGTCTCTTGTGCAGCTCAACCTGAGGAACTGGTTTAAACCGCCATAGAAATTGTACATTTATATTTTGTAATATGTGAAAACCATAAGCATATATATTCCTTAGACACATTGTGTGGTCCCTGAACAACTCTCAGACTCTTTGTGGTGGTTTAGAGTTTAATTAATTCGTGTCTCTGAAGTTATTTAGCATCTTGTGGTTGTTCTGGTCACCTGGAGCCTCTTTGTGTCTTTGTAGTTGTGTTGTTGCTGTGTGGTTGTTATTGTGTCTCTGGCCTGTAGGGGGCGTTCTGAACGACAGCCACGCAGAGGTCATCGCGAGGAGGGGCTGCCTCAGGTGTGTGTTCATTGTGTGTGTTCATTGTGTGTGTTCCCATTGTGTGTATTCCCATTGTGTGTATTCCCATGTTTACCTTTATGTTGTGTTGGCTCTGGCGTTACATGCTGGTGTGTGTGTGTGTGTGTGTGTGTGTGTGTATATGCGTGTGTGTGTGTGTGTGTGTAGGTACCTGACCCAGGAGCTGCACCGGGCCGTGATTGGTGGACACAGCTCTGTGTTTTGTCCTGCAGGTCAGAGGAAGTGGAGCCTTCGTCCCGGCGTGTCCTTCCTCTTCTTCACCAGTCACACTCCCTGTGAGTCACGTCTGACCTCTGACCTCTGAGAAGTAGCGCGTGAAGTATTTGACCAGGTTCTTGTGTTTGACCAGGCGGTGACGCCGCCATCATCCCCATGAGTGACAGCCGGTCTAAGCCCCGCCCCCCTCGCACACCTGTGAAGAGCCACGGAGGAACGGAGGGAAGAGGAGACCGGAAGAGGGGAGCAGAGGAGCCAGGTGGAGGGAACCACAGCAAGCGGCCCCGTCTGGAGGAGCAGGAAGTGAAGGACCAGGAAGTGGAGGACCAGGATGTGGAGGACCAGGATGTGGAGGACCAGGAAGTGGAGGACCAGGAAGTGGAGGCCGGAGGAGACGTAGAACAGTCTCTCCTGTCAGATTCCCTGAAGAGTGACGATCCCTCGCCACCGGGCCCCGACGTCCACAGGACGGGGGCCAAGTGCGTCCCGGGGGGGCCGGCCGACGCCCGGCGCCCCGGGGCGGGGTACCACAGCACCGGGGCGCTCCGGCTGAAGCCCGGCCGAGGGGAGCCGACCCGGTCCCTCTCCTGCAGCGACAAGCTGGCCCGCTGGGGGGTGCTGGGCTTCCAGGGCGCGCTGCTGTCCCACTACCTGCAGGGGGCGCTCTACTTCAGCAGCGTGGTGGTGGGGCGCTGTGCCTCCAGCCAGGAGGCCATGCAGAGAGCTCTGGTCTCAAGGTGATCCGCGCCCCTCACATTATTTCTGGCGCTGGCTCCGGGACTCAGACCCCGTGTCCTCTCCAGATGCTCCCGCGTGGCCGACCTCCCGCCGGGTTTCTCCGTGCGCCCCCCCGAGCTGCTCCGGTCCAGCCTGGAGTTCCCCTTCAGCCAGGTCCAGACCGAGCTCCAGCACCAGGGGGGGCGGGGACGCATCTCGCCCTGTGGAGCAGGTAGGAGCCTTTGGGTCTGAGGGACCGGAGAGGAACCTGGGAATACCCAGAACTCCCAGGTTCCTCTCCGGTCGTAAATATGATCATAAAAGTCGTGGATGCTTTGCATTCGTGGTTAATATTGTGTGAAGTCGAGTGTTGGAGGCGATGGACCGTCGTCAGGTCCGTGGGCCTGAGCTGCAGGACGCTAAGCCGCCTGTGTTCCAGCCATCAGCTGGTGTAATGTGGCCGAGCGGCCACTAGATGTCACCGCCAACGGCCACAAGCACGGAGCCACCAAGAAGACCCTGGGCACCGCTGCAGCCAGGTAGACCTCGACTACATGAGTATGACCCGACACAGGCGCGCCATTCACAACCGTGTGTGTGTGTTTTGTGTGTGTGTGTGTTCTCAGGTCTCTCCTGTGTAAACTGGAGCTGTTCCACTCCTTCCTGTCTCTGGTGGCGGCCACGGATCCTGGAGCGCTTCCCGACTCCCTGAGGTAACAATCGTCTCTTTGAGAGTGTGTGTGTGTGTGTGTGTGTGTGTGTGTGTGTGTGAGAGAGAGCACAGTGGTCTCTCTGTTCATCAGCATTGGAGCAGAGAACTGATCCCAGAGCAGCTGTCCTCTGAGGACAGGCCGTCCCTCCGTCTGACGGACACGTGAATCATTGCAACACTTTATCTGATGCCGGGCAGGAACCCGATCGTGGGTTGGCACGGCAACAGTTTATCCTCGTTCCACCGCAGACCTTTGGTCATCACGTGACCGGGGTCTGGAGGAGGCTCCATCCCATAATGTGTCCAGGTGACGGGGCCCAAACAACCAGCTGCAGTCTGGTCGTGTGAATGTTTCTGTTTGACGTGTTTTATTAAATACAGACAATAGATCACCACTAGCACTTTAAACTGGCCTGTTGTGTGATTGTCCTCCGAGAGCCATTTGATATGTGGCCCCATAATGTGTGTGTTCAGCTCTGGTGGACTCACACCTCACAGCAACACACACCGCGTGTGGTGGAGCCACTTTGTGTTCACAACACGTCTCTTTGTAGTCGTGTTGTGTCTCTTTGTAGTCGTGTTGTGTCTCTTTGTAGTCGTGTTGTGTCTCTTTGTAGTTGTGTTGTGTCTCTTTGTAGTCGTGTTGTGTCTCTTTGTAGTTGTTTGTGTCTCTTGTAGTCGTGTTGTGTCTCTTGTAGTTGTTTGTGTCTCTTAGTAGTCGTGTTGTGTCTCTTTGTAGTCGTGTTGTGTCTCTTTGTAGTTGTTTGTGTCTCTTTGTAGTCGTGTTGTGTCTCTTAGTAGTCGTGTTGTGTCTCTTTGTAGTCGTGTTGTGTCTCTTTGTAGTTGTTTGTGTCTCTTAGTAGTCGTGTTGTGTCTCTTTGTAGTCGTGTTGTGTCTCTTTGTAGTTGTTTGTGTCTCTTGTAGTCGTGTTGTGTCTCTTTGTAGTTGTTTGTGTCTCTTGTAGTTGTGTTGTGTCTCTTTGTAGTCGTGTTGTGTCTCTTGTAGTCGTGTTGTGTCTCTTAGTAGTCGTGTTGTGTCTCTTGTAGTTGTTTGTGTCTCTTTGTAGTCGTGTTGTGTCTCTTGTAGTCGTGTTGTGTCTCTTGTAGTCGTGTTGTGTCTCTTGTAGTTGTGTTGTGTCTCTTTGTAGTCGTGCTGTGTCTCTTTGTAGTCGTGTTGTGTCTCTTTGTAGTTGTTTGTGTCTCTTGTAGTCGTGTTGTGTCTCTTGTAGTTGTGTTGTGTCTCTTTGTAGTCGTGTTGTGTCTCTTGTAGTCGTGTTGTGTCTCTTGTAGTCGTGCTGTGTCTCTTGTAGTCGTGTTGTGTCTCTTGTAGTCGTGTTGTGTCTCTTTGTAGTCGTGCTGTGTCTCTTGTAGTCGTGTTGTGTCTCTTGTCGTGCTGTGTCTCTTTGTAGTTGTGTTGTGTCTCTTCTAGTCGTGTTGTGTCTCTTCCAGTCGTGCTGTGTCTCTTGTAGTCGTGCTGTGTCTCTTTGTAGTTGTGTTGTGTCTCTTTGTAGTCGTGCTGTGTCTCTTTGTAGTTGTTTGTGTCTCTTTGTAGTTTGTAGTTGTGTTGTGTCTCTGTGTCTCTTTGTAGTTGTTTGTGTCTCTTGTAGTTGTTGTGTCTCTTTGTAGTCGCTTTGTGTCTCTTTGTAGTCGTGTTGTGTCTCTTGTAGTCGTGTTGTGTCTCTTGTAGTTGTGTTGTGTCTCTCTTTGTCGTGGTAGTCGTTGTGTCTCTTCTAGTCGTGTTGTGTCTCTTCCAGTCGTGCTGTGTCTCTTGTAGTCGTGCTGTGTCTCTTTGTAGTTGTTTGAGTCTTTTTATAGTCATTTTGAGTCTCTTTGTAGTCGTTCTGGTGTCTTTGCCAGGGTGTCCGCGGGGCATTAAAAAGACTTAAAAAGTCTTAAATTGCGTTTCCTAAAAATAAGGCCTTAAAAAGTCTTAAATTGTCTTAAATTCAGATTGGATTGGTCTTAAATTTTTTGGGTGTCATGTCATTGCGAATATGAGGCAATCTGTTCCGCCAGGTCCATATTTTGCTCCGGTCGCTCTGCGGCGTCTCTGGTGTCACCGGGGCCACGCCCCTTCTCTTAAAGGGCCCCAGACTCGGGTCCCATCCCCGACAACGTGAAGCATCGGCTAGTTTAGAAAACATGGCAGGATGCAAGTTCAACAACGGCTTGAAAAGAACGAGTGTTTCTGGTCACGGTCGGTGAAATGCTTGAAGCTGCGTTATGTCGGGAGACTTTCCAGCGGTGGAATCTCACGAGCAGCAAGAAGCACAGAGACTAGCGCGAGGGCCAGCCAGCACAGCTGGCTAGCTGCCCATGAGCTCCTGCTCACCATGAAGGCTGCTCCGCCGCTAGCTGCTGCTCCGCCGCTAGCAACGACGTCAACTACAACGCTGGAGGTCACCGGAGGAAATCAGCACCGTGCAACAAAGAGCTCATCACCGAAGACCAACAGGGCGGCACGTTCTTCATTCTGTTCCACGAGACTCTGGACCAGACCATCATGAGACTCTGGACCAGACCACCATGAGACTCTGGACCAGACCACCACGAGACTCTGGACCAGACCACCACGAGACTCTGAACCAGACCACCACGAGACTCTGAACCAGACCACCACGAGACTCTGAACCAGACCACCATGAGACTCTGGACCAGACCACCACGAGACTCTGGACCAGACCACCACGAGACTCTGAACCAGACCACCACGAGACTCTGGACCAGACCACCACGAGACTCTGGACCAGACCACCACGAGACTCTGGACCAGACCACTACGAGACTCTGGACCAGACCACCACGAGACTCTGGACCAGACCACCACGAGACTCTGGACCAGACCACTACGAGACTCTGACGAGACTCTGGACCAGACCACCACGAGACTCTGGACCAGACCACTACGAGACTCTGGACCAGACCACCACGAGACTCTGGACCAGACCACCACGAGACTCTGGACCAGACCACCACGCGACTCTGAACCAGACCACCACGAGACTCTGAACCAGACCACCACGAGACTCTGAACCAGACCACTACGAGACTCTGAACCAGACCACTACGAGACTCTGAACCAGACCACCACGAGACTCTGAACCAGACCACTACGAGACTCTGGACCAGACCACCACGAGACTCTGAACCAGACCACCACGAGACTCTGAACCAGACCACCACGAGACTCTGAACCAGACCACTACGAGACTCTGAACCAGACCACTACGAGACTCTGGACCAGACCACCACGAGACTCTGAACCAGACCACCACGAGACTCTGAACCAGACCACCACGAGACTCTGGACCAGACCACCACGAGACTCTGGACCAGACCACCACGAGACTCTGGACCAGACCACCACGAGACTCTGAACCAGACCACCATGAGACTCTGGACCAGACCACCACGAGCAGACAGCTGGACTTCATGTTCGCTCTCGGTTCAGTGACCAGGTCCCGTCAGGATCCTGTGGAGCTCATGGGCCATGACACCAGGACCTACTTCAGCATCTCACAGTAAGTCTAACATAAATAAATGTATTAACTATCCTCTTGTATATGAGTATGTGTTTCATATAGTTCAGCTTTACTCATGTGTCAAGTTAATAACAGCTATGCATAGGCGCACTACACATGAATTAGACTAATTAAAAATAGTTTTAGAATGGTAGTAAGTAGAGTGGTGTTTACCTGTCAATATGTCTACATAGTGTTCACTAGGCTCAAGGGATGGCTCACGTTGCTTAATTTGTAAAAATAGTTTTCATTCATATTGATCCAGTCTGACATTAATCTGAAGTGGTGGTGTCATAAGAGATGTGGTGACTGTTGTTTGGCTAATGTCTGCCTTTTCTTTCTTTTTCCCAGGAGAATGGACCAAATGTCAACTGGAAGTTTTTGTATTCATACAGTTTGAAAAGGATTGTTTTCCTAGTATATTCACAAAAGCTCAGGAGTAGACATGAACCTGTGCACAAACATCCATCACATAGAGACATGAGAACTCACACACACACACACACACACACATACATTCTATTATGTAAATGAATTTGCATTTTAAAAGCAGCTGGAAATGTTAGTTATTTTATAGATTTTTTTGTTCAAAAGGAACTATGTTGCACGTATTTTAAAAATATATTTACTTGATTTTATAGACATTTGTTCATGGGACCTAAATTACATTACATTACATTACATGTCATTTAGCAGACGCTTTTATCCAAAGCGACTTACAATAAGTGCATCAACCTAGAGTACAAACCAAGAACTACAAGAATACAGAAAGTAACATTTCCTCAACATAGTCAAACTACAAAAGTACCATAAGTAAGAGCTATTTAAGTGCCACTCAAGTCGGAAAAGATGTGTTTTCAGTCTCCGGCGGAAGCTGTAGAGACTTTCTGCCGTCCTGATGTCAGTGGGGAGCTCGTTCCACCACTGAGGAGCCAGGACAGCAAACAGTCTGGATGTAGAGTGATGAGCTCGAGGTGCAGGAGGCACAAGACGATGGCTGTTGCCGAGCGAACGTGCCGGGGTGTACGGTGTGACCATATCCCAGATGTAGACGGGGCCCGATCCGTTCAGAGCACGGTACGCCAGAACCAGTGTTTTGAAGCGGATGCTCCTCCACGGGTAACCAGTGGAGAGAGCGGAGGAGCGGAGTGGTGTGGGTGAATTTCGGGAGGCTGAAGACCAGTCGAGCTGCTGCATTCTGGATGAGCTGCAGAGGTCGGATGGCCTTAGCAGGTAGACCAGCCAGGAGGGAGTTTCAGTAGTCTAGAAGTGAAATGACCAGAGCCTGGACCAGAACCTGGACCAGAGCCTGGACCAGAGCCTGGACCAGAGCCTGGACCAGAGCCTGGACCAGAGCCTGGACCAGAGCCTGGACCAGAGCCTGGACCAGAGCCTGGACCAGAACCTGGACCAGAACCTGTGCCGCCTTCTGAGTAAGAAGAGGACGTATTCTCCTGATGTTGTGCAGCATGTACCTACAGGAACGTCGTCGCCGATGTTGGCCGTCAGGAGAGTTGACTGTCGAGTGTCACCCGAGGTTCCTGGCAGTCAGGTAGGGGCCAACACAGAGCTGTTGAAGGTGGTAGTCAGGTCATGGGTGGGGGAGTCTTTCCTGGAAGGAATAGTAGCTCGGTCTTGTCAGGGTTGATTTTCAGATGGTGAGCAGACATCCACTGAGAGATGCAGTCAGACAGGCAGAGATTCGTGCCGCCACCTGTGTTTCGGACGGTGGAAAACGAGAAGATCAGTTGGGTGTCATCAGCATAGCTATGGTAGGAGAAGCCATGCAACGAATGACAGAGCCGAGAGAATTTGTGTACAGAGAGAAGAGCAGGGGACCCAGGACGGAGCCTTGAGGAACCCCTGAGGAACCCCATAGTGAGAGGAAGAGGAGGGACCCAGGACGGAGCCTTGAGGAACCCCATAGTGAGAGAAGAGGAGGGACCCAGGGACGGAGCCTTGAGGAACCCCATAGTGAGAGGAAGAGGAGGGACCCAGGACGGAGCCTGAGGAACCCCATAGTGAGGAAGAGGAGGGACCCAGGACGGAGCCTTGAGGAACCCCATAGTGAGAGGGGAAGAGGAGGGACCCAGGACGAGCCTTGAGGAACCCCATAGTGAGAGGAAGAGGAGGGGACCCAGGACGGAGCCTTGAGGAACCCCATAGTGAGAGGAAGAGGAGGGACCCAGGACAGAGCCTTGAGGAACCCAGTAGTGAGAGGAAGAGGAGGGACGCAGGACGGAGCCTTGAGGAACCCCATAGTGAGAGGAAGAGGAGGGACCCAGGACAGACCTTGAGGAACCCCAGTGAGAGAAAGAGGAGGGACCCAGACGGAGCCTTGAGGAACCCCATAGTGAGAGGAAGAGGAGGGACCCAGGACGGAGCCTTGAGGGACCCCATAGTGAGAGGAAGAGGAGGGACCCAGGACGGAGCCTTGAGGAACCCCAGTAGTGAGAGGAAGAGGAGGGGACCCAGGACGGAGCCTTGAGGAACCCCAGTAGTGAGAGGGAAGAGGAGGGACCCAGGACGGAGCCTTGAGGAACCCCATAGTGAGAGGAAGAGAGGGACCCAGACTTGTTTTGAGGAACCCAGTAGTGAGAGGAAGAGCAGGCGACCCAGGACAGAGCCTTGAGGAACCCCAGTAGTGAGATGAAGAGGAGGGGATCCAGGACGGAGTCTTGAGGAACCCCATAGTGAGAGGAAGAGGAGGGGACCCAGGACGGAGCCTGAGGAACCCCAGTAGTGAGAGGAAGAGGAGGGACCCAGGACGGGGAGAGTGAGGAACCCCAGTAGTGAGAGGAAGTGGAGGGCACCCAGGACTGAGCCTTGAGGAACCCCAGTAGTGAGAGAGGATGCTCTAAGAGGAGGGGACCCAGGACGGAGCCTTGAGGAACCCCAGTAGTGAGATGAAGAGAGGGGACCCAGCAGGGGAGACGGGAGAGCCTTGAGGAACCCCATAGTGAGGAGGGACCCAGGACGGAGCCTTGAGGAACGGAACCCTATAGTGAGAGGAAGAGGATCAGACAGATCCTCTCCACGCTACCCGGCTGCTCCGTGCGCGGTAAGGATAAGGAAGAGGAGAGAGAGAGTGCAGTGCCTGAGATCCCAGTTCCTGAAGAGAGATCAGATCTGGTGGTTCACGGTGTCAAATGCTGCAGAAAGGTCTAGAAGGATAAGGACAGGAGAGAGAGGATGCTCTAGCAGTGTGAAGGATAAGGACAGAGGAGAGAGAGGATGCTCTAGCAGTGTGAAGGATAAGGACAGAGGAGAGAGGCTACTCTAGCAGTGTGAAGGATAAGGACAGAGGAGAGAGGATGCTCTAGCAGAGTGAAGGATAAGGACAGAGGAGAGAGGATGCTCTAGCAGAGTGAAGGATAAGGACAGAGGAGAGAGAGGCTGCTCTAGCAGAGTGAAGGATAAGGACAGAGGAGAGAGGATGCTCTAGCAGAGTGAAGGATAAGGACAGAGGAGAGAGGCTGCTCTAGCAGAGTGAAGGATAAGGACAGAGGAGAGAGGATGCTCTAGCAGAGTGAAGGATAAGGACAGAGGAGAGAGGCTGCTCTAGCAGAGTGAAGGATAAGGACAGAGGAGAGAGAGGCTGCTCTAGCAGAGTGAAGGATAAGGACAGAGAGAGAGGCTGCTCTAGCAGAGTGAAGGATAAGGACAGAGGAGAGAGAGGCTGCTCTAGCAGAGTGAAGGATAAGGACAGAGGAGAGAGGCTGCTCTAGCAGAGTGAAGGATAAGGACAGAGGAGAGAGAGGCTGCTCTAGCAGAGTGAAGGATAAGGACAGAGGAGAGAGGCTGCTCTAGCAGAGTGAAGGATAAGGACAGAGGAGAGAGAGGCTGCTCTAGCAGAGTGAAGGATAAGGACAGAGAGGCTGCTCTAGCAGAGTGAAGGATAAGGACAGAGGAGAGAGAGAGGCTGCTCTAGCAGAGTGAAGGATAAGGACAGAGGAGAGAGAGGCTGCTCTAGCAGAGTGAAGGATAAGGACAGAGGAGAGAGAGGCTGCTCTAGCAGAGTGAAGGATAAGGACAGAGGAGAGAGGCTGCTCTAGCAGAGTGAAGGATAAGGACAGGAGAGAGAGGCTGCTCTAGCAGAGTGAAGGATAAGGACAGAGAGAGAGGCTGCTCTAGCAGAGTGAAGGATAAGGACAGAGGAGAGAGGCTGCTCTAGCAGAGTGAAGGATAAGGACAGAGGAGAGAGAGGCTGCTCTAGCAGAGTGAAGGATAAGGACAGAGGAGAGAGAGATGCTCTAGCAGAGTGAAGGATAAGGACAGAGGAGAGAGGCTGCTCTAGCAGAGTGAAGGATAAGGACAGAGGAGAGAGAGGCTGCTCTAGCAGAGTGAAGGATAAGGACAGAGGAGAGAGAGGCTGCTCTAGCAGAGTGAAGGATAAGGACAGAGGAGAGAGGATGCTCTAGCAGAGTGAAGGACAGAGGAGAGAGAGGCTGCTCTAGCAGAGTGAAGGATAAGGACAGAGGAGAGAGGATGCTCTAGCAGAGTGAAGGACAAGGACAGAGGAGAGAGAGGCTGCTCTAGCAGAGAGTGATAGGGACAGTGGAGAGAGAGGATGCTCTAGCAGAGTGAAGGATAAGGACAGAGGAGAGAGGATGCTCTAGCAGTGTGAAGGATAAGGACAGAGGAGAGAGGATGCTCTAGCAGAGTGAAGGATAAGGACAGAGGAGAGAGGATGCTCTAGCAGTGTGAAGGATAAGGACAGAGGAGAGAGAGGCTGCTCTAGCAGAGTGAAGGATAAGGACAGAGGAGAGAGGAGAGAGAGAGGCTGCTCTAGCAGAGTGAAGGATAAGGACAGAGGAGAGAGAGGCTGCTCTAGCAGAGTGAAGGATAAGGACAGAGGAGAGAGAGGATGCTCTAGCAGAGTGAAGGATAAGGACAGAGGAGAGAGAGGCTGCTCTAGCAGAGTGAAGGATAAGGACAGAGGAGAGAGGATGCTCTAGCAGAGTGAAGGATAAGGACAGAGGAGAGAGGCTGCTCTAGCAGAGTGAAGGATAAGGACAGAGGAGAGATAGGATGCTCTAGCAGAGTGAAGGACAAGGACAGAGGAGAGAGAGGCTGCTCTAGCAGAGTGAAGGATAAGGACAGAGGAGAGATAGGCTGCTCTAGCAGAGTGAAGGACAAGGACAGAGGAGAGAGAGAGAGAGGCTGCTCTAGCAGAGTGAAGGATAAGGACAGAGGAGAGAGAGGCTGCTCTAGCAGAGTGAAGGATAAGGACAGAGGAGAGAGAGGCTGCTCTAGCAGAGTGAAGGATAAGGACAGAGGAGAGAGGCTGCTCTAGCAGAGTGAAGGATAAGGACAGAGGAGAGAGGCTGCTCTAGCAGAGTGAAGCTGCTCAGAGACAGCCAGGAGGGCCGTCTCTGTCGAGTGGCCGGCCTTGAATCCAGACTGGTGAGGGTCAAGAAGGCTGTTACTGTGGAGATAGGAGGACACTTGGCTCAAGATAGCTCGCTCCAGAGTTTTGGAGAGAAAAGGAAGAAGAGAGACCGGTCTGTAGTTGCTGACTTCAGACGGGTCGAGGTGGGTTTCTTCAGGAGAGGGTTGACTCGCCTCCTTCAGAGAGTTGAAACAGCCAGTTGAGAGGAGCTGTTAATAAGATGGGTGAGGAAGGTCAGAAGGTCAGAGCAATAGCCTGGAGAATGGGAGACGACGGGGTCAAGGGCGCAGGTGGTCGGTCAGCGGAGGTCACCAAGCTGAGAACTTGATTGGGAGACAGGGGTGAAAAGAGGAAAGAGAGGGATGAAGAAGTTAGTGTTGGTGAGGTGATAGAAGATGGATTAGTAAAGGAGGAGCGTATGTCGTCTATCTTGTTTGTAAAGTAGTCGACAAAGTGACTCGGCAAAAGGGTGGAAGGAGGAGGGGGACGGGGGGATCAAGGAGGTTGGAAAAGATAGAGAAGAGTTTTTTGGGGTTAGAGAAGGAAGACTGAATTTTGGTCAGGTAGAACGAGCTTTTGGCTGCAGAGGTAGAGAATGAGGAGAGGAGAGGAGAGATTGATAAAAGACCAAGTCTTCCGCTTGATTTGATTTGCGCCATTTTCTTTCCGTCGCTCGGAGAGGATTTTAATCGGTTCTTTGTTCCTTAAAATAAACAAAGGGGTATTTGGTAATTTTAAAAAAAGATTTAAAAAAGGACGGAAAACTTTTGGGGGTGCAAAATTTGTCCCGATGGGTGAGAGGAGAAATTTAAGTAAAAAACCCGAAGGAAAAGGCGGGAGGCGGAGAGGGCGTTAAAGGAAATGGAAGAAGAAGTTTCTAAAAACAAAGGGGAAATTTTGAAGTATTTTGCGAAATCTTTAAATGGTAAAATTTTTTTTAAAAAATTTAAAAATTTCCCCAATTTTTAAAAAAGAAAAAAATTTCTTAGGGGTTTCCTTTCGATTTTTAATTTTTTGGATTAAAATTTTAAAGGGTAAAAATTGAAAACGGTCAATCCCTGGTAGCCGGGCCGGGGTTGTTGGGAAGCGCCCCGGAGCTTGTTGGGAGCTAAAGGGAAAGGGGAAAGTTTGGGGGGAAAAAGGGTTATTTTAAAAAATCCCCCTTTTTTTAAATTACCTTTTAATCAAAAAGGATAAAGGATTAAAATAAAATTTTGGGGTTTTTGGGGGTTTGGGGTTTTGCGGTTTTGCTGAAGGGAAAAATTTAATGTTGTTTTTTTCATTTTTTCCCGTGCCGTTCCCAATGCTTTAAAAACGGTTTGGGGTTTTTTTAGCTTAATTTTACCGTTACTTTTTTTTTGTGAAAGTCGGTTACTTAAAATTTATTTATTAAAACCCAAATTGTTTAAATTTTTATTTAACTTCAAAAAGGGTCAAACCACGCGTCCGGAGTTTTGTTTTGGCCGGGCCCCGGTCCGGAGGGGAGGCGGGGTTGGAATTTTGGCCTTTTAAAATAAAATCCGGGGTTTTTGGTCTGAAAGTTGGTCCCAGTTTTGTTTTGGTTGTGTGGTCTTTGGTCGGGCTACGGTTGGTTAACAAGTAGTTTTAACCATGTGTTTTTTTTTATTTTGGCTTTTTTTAAACTTTAAAGTCTTTGTGGTGTTAAATTGGGTAACCAAAAGGGGGGTTTTTTTAAATTTTTTTTTAAAATCCGGTTGTTTTATTGGTTTTTTTTTTGGGGGTTTGATTGTTTTGGTATCGGTCGAATTTTGGCTTTGTATTGTTGAGGTTTTGAGTTTTTTTAAACGGTGAGCCAATTCGAAGTTAAAGGGTTGGAAAAAAAAAGGGGTTTTTTAATCTTTAAAATTTTTATTTAATTTGAAATTTGTTTTTTTTTAAATTCTTAAGGGTATAAAAAAGGGGAGGATTTTGTTGTTAAAAATTTTCAAAACCCTTTAAGTTTTCGGGGGAAAGTCAGACTGTTAGGGGGAAGGGCTGGAAACCATTTTTGCAAGGGAATTGTTTTAAAAAGGGCCCAGGCCGGATAAACCCCCCTTTGGGTTGAAGCCCCACCCCCTAGCCCTGGATTGTTCTTTGAAACAACTTTTTAACCAAAAAGGCCCCGGGGCGACTCCTCCCTTTTTGGGGGGATTCCCCCCTTTGATTTAAAGGGGATTAAAAAATTTCCCTTATCCAAATTTTACATCCTTTTTATTTTTTAAAAGGGGCCGCCCTTTTTTCCCAGTAAAAACCCCTTTTTAGTAAATTTTAAAGATTTTCTAAAAATTTACTTGAAAACCTAAAAAAATTTTCCAAAAAAATTAAACCCCACCTTTAAAAGCTAATTTGGGCCCTGCAAACACGTAGGCCCAAACCCAAATGGTGGGCCCTGTTTTCCTCCAATAAGAGCTTGTGTTTAAAAAGGTTAAGGTAAACCCGAAAAATAGCGTTTTTGGACCAACATTTTGGAGCCGGGGACTACAACCTGCAGGGAGCCGACATACAGGAGTGAATGTGCCTGAAACATGGAGTAAAACTGTACCTGACATACTGGAGGAATAATAGCCTGAATACAGGGCCCTGAATAATGTACCTAAAATGGAGTGAATAAGGCCTCCATGGGGCCTGACATACATACCTGTACATAAAATACATATACCTACAAAATTTTGGTGACATAATTATGACAAAGAGTAATTACTTTTAATAAAGGGGAAAAGCATGCAGCCACAAAATAAAACCACCAAAAAAGGGGGTTGTTTGGGGGTAAACTTTGTAGAGCCTATGGCCCCCGGAGGAATGCCCCTGTACCCCTTTGGGCAGGGAGCGTGAGGAGACCCGGAGAAAGAAACCTTGTCCCTGTAATTAATTCCGGTTTCCAAAGGACACCAGTTTCTTCAAGTCCCCCCAACCTGTTCCATGCCCCAGCTGGGCCGATGAGGAGCCAGCCTTCAACCGTTTGTTAAAGGCTGGTTAGCCCATGTCTCCCCAGGAAATGGCAAAGTGCAGCAACCCACAAGATTAAAAACTAAAATTTGCTGCAAGTGAAGGATCAAGCTTTCGGGAAAAAGGTCGACTCTCCTTTTGCACAGCGTGAGTTGGCCCCTTTCCGTTAGGGGGCTTTTTTAAATGGACCCCGGGCTTTACCCCCCCCTTCCACCCCCTTTCCGGCCCCTCCCCCAGGGGGACCCCCTTTTACCTTTTGGACCCCGCCCCCCTCAGGCCCCCGACATAATGAGCAACGGGGCCACAACATGGTGAATAATACCCACCGGGGCCTGAAAATGAAGCCTGAAAATGACCTGACAACATGGGCCTCATCAGGTGACATACAGGGAGGACATCATGATGACATCATTAGTACATACTGAGCCTGACATACATGTTGAATATGATGAAACGGGAGCCTGACATAATGGAGTAATAAATGTAGTAAAATGGACCTGACTTTAAGAGCCTGACAACATGAGCCTGACATCAGGAGTGCAATGACCTACATAATATGACATAATGTATACATAATGGGCCTGACATCATGTGCCTGACATACAGCCTGACATACATGTAGCCTAAATACAGGGAGCCTGACATCAACCCTGACATCATGGAGCCGACATCAGGAGCCTGACTCATGTAGCCTGACATACATGTAGCCTGACATATTTTACCTGACATCATGTAGCCTGACATCATGACCTGACATCATGTATGACATACAGGGCCGCCATGAGCCTGACATACATGAGCCTAAAACATGGCCTGACATACATACCTGACAACATGACCTGAAAACATAGCCTGACATACATACCCTCATCATGAGCCTGACATCAGGGAGCCTGACTTTGAGCCTGACATACATGGAGCCTGACATGTGAGCCTGACATCAGGGAGCCTGACATACAGGGAGCCTACATCATGACCCACATCTGAGCCTGACTTTTACCCTGACTACAGTAGCCTAAATGAGCCTGACATACAGTAGCCTGACATCATGTCCCTGACCATGGGTGAAAAACATGACCCTGAATACATGGGCCTGACAAAGTACCGCATAATTAGTGACATCATGAGCCTGACATACATGGAGCCTGACATCATGAGCCTGACTTTGGGAGCCTGACATCATGTAGCCTTCATGTAGCCTGACATACATGAGCCTGACTTTGGGAGCCTGACATACATGTAGCCTGACATACATGGAGCCTGACATACATGTAGCCTGACATACATGTAGCCTGACATACATGGAGCCTGACATACATGTAGCCTGACATACATGGAGCCTGACATACATGAGCCTGACTTTGGCTGTTAGCCTGACATCATGCCTGACATCATGTAGCCTGACATCATGGAGCCTGACATCAAGCCTGACATCATGAGCCTGACATATGAGCCTGACATCATGGAGCCTGACATCATGGAGCCTGACATCAGGGAGCCAAAACAGGGAGCCTGACATCAGGGAGCCTGACATCATGAGCCTGACATCATGGAGCCTGACATGCATGTAGCCTGACATGCATGTAGCCTGCCATACATGTAGCCTGACATATGGAGCCTGACTACATGAGCCTGACATACATGGAGCCTGACATACATGGAGCCTGACATGTAGCCTGACATACATGAGCCTGACATGCATGTAGCCTGACATACATGGAGCCTGACATACATGTAGCCTGACATGCATGTAGCCTGACATACATGGAGCCTGACATGTATGTAGCCTGACATACATGGAGCCTGACATACATGGAGCCTGACATACATGGAGCCTGACATGCATGTAGCCTGACATACATGGAGCCTGACATGCATGGAGCCTGACATACATGGAGCCTGACATACATGTAGCCTGACATACATGTAGCCTGACATGCATGTAGCCTGACATACATGTAGCCTGACATGCATGTAGCCTGACATGCATGGAGCCTGACATGCATGTAGCCTGACATGCATGGAGCCTGACATACATGGAGCCTGACATACATGACCTGACCATGTAGCCTGACATCATGTAGCCTGACATCATGAGCCTGACCTGACCAATTGGAGCCTGACATACATGTAGCCTGACATACATGTAGCCTGACATGCATGGAGCCTGACATGCATGTAGCCTGACATACATGGAGCCTGACATACATGGAGCCTGACATACATGTAGCCTGACATACATGTAGCCTGACATGCATGTAGCCTGACATACATGTAGCCTGACATACATGTAGCCTGACATACATGTAGCCTGACATACATGGAGCCTGACATACATGTAGCCTGACATACATGGAGCCTGACATACATGGAGCCTGACATACATGTAGCCTGACTTTGGCCGGGGAGGCATGACGGGTCCCAGAGCCGACATCCCATGTGCCTCCCTGTAAGCCGGGGATCATGAGCCGGCAACCCCTGAAAGCCCTTGAATATTACCGCACTTTATCTCTCTAAAAAACACATTTGCAAAAACATTTTTGGGGGAAAGACCATATTTACATAGTCAATGGGTCCTATTGTCTTGCCTTGCAATGCCATTGGATTGTAAATGTTATAGGTGGGGATAAGGCCATGAACTCACTCTACCTGCAAACTTTCCCGAAGCACATCTCCTTGTTTCATTCAACTGGTTATATCAACATTGAAGAAGTAAATTCCATGAAATACTAATTTTGGTGTGTGTTAGAATATGTAGTTCATGTAAAAACTAAGTTATAGGGGAACCAATGCATCACATTAGATTTTCAGTTTTTATGTCATTGTTGTAATTTTACAACGTTGGGTGAAAATGGTAGCTAAAATAGCAGGTGCACCTTGCACACTACATGGAGACATTCCACTTCTCGGATGTTCAGATACAGGATAAATATAATGTATTTGATGATTCACACTTTACAAAAGGGTTATTTGTTATAATTTTAAGTTTAGACCATATTTGAATAATTCTAAATGGGTTAGGGTAACCCAAACCCTATGTTATTTCTATGTTCGCAGTGAGATATAGTCAACTGTTTTTTTTTTTTTTTTTCCCAAAAATTTTTTTAAAAAAAAATTTTGTAGAATGCTTTGGAGGATGGTTGTTCAGGGACAAGTGTAAATGTTTTGGAATGTGGGAGTTGCAGTATTTTTTTGGGGGGGGGGGTTTTTTGGGGGGGTTTATTTTAAAAATTTTTAGGGGGGTTTAAAAGTTCTGGAATATGGGGATGTAAGAGTTCTGGGGGTTGTATTTTCCTAAAGGAAATGTAAGTAGAACACATTAGGCTAGCCAGACAGTATTGTGTGCCATCAGTGGAGTGTATTGCCTGAATAGGATTAATTTGCATTGGAATTAGTTATACTTGAACATTCTCTAACTATTGTTTCCATTTCAGAATGCCACCACAAAGGGGGCTTTCTTCAGTATCCAGGATGTCATTGAGGCTGTCCAAAATGGGAAAGGGGATGTTGAGATGGAATCAGACACCAGTGATTCGAGTGATGATGAAGTGGAAAAGAGAATAAGAGACCCACTGATTGTCCAACTGAGGATGATGACAATAAGGACATTGAGCGAACCAACACAACCAACCAACTACCCCGGGGGGGGGTCTTTAAACCCCCCAACCAAATTTTTTTAAAATTAAAAACTTTTTTAATTTTTATTTTTTCCCCCCCCTTTCCCCAAAATTTTAAATTTTTATATTTTTTGGGGGGGGAAAACCCCCCTTTTAAAATTAAATAAAAAAAAAAATTTTTTTTTTGAAAAAATAAAAAAAAAAAATTTTTGGTCCCCTTTTAAAAAAAAAAAACAAAAACAAATTTTTTTAAAAAAGGCCCTAAAAAAGGGGGTTTTTTTTTTTTTTGGGAAAAGTATTTTTAAAAGGTTTGGGGGAAAATTTAAAAAAAAAAATTTAAAAAATATAAAAGGTTTTTATTTTTTTTATAAAAAAAAAAAAAAAAAAAAATTAAAAAATTTAATTTTGGGGGAAAGGGCCCCCCCAAAAAACCCTCAGGGAGCCCTCAGGGAGCCCTCAGGGAGCCCTCAGGGAGCCCCTCAGGGAGCCCTCAGGAGCCTCAGGGGCCCTCAGGGCCCTGGGGGCCCCCCGGGTGCTCTAAAGGGCCCTCCGGGGCCTCAGGAGCCCCTCAGGGCCCTCAGGGGCCCCCCAGGGGCCCCCAGGGGCCTCAGGGGCCTCAGGGAGACCCCCAGGGGCTCTCAGGGGCCTAGGAGCCCCTCAGGACCCCCGGGGCCCGGGGCCCCCCAGGGGACCTCAGGGCCTCAGGGGCCTCAGGAGCCTCAGGGGCCCCCCAGGGCCCCCCAGGGGCCCCCAGGGGCCTCAGGAGCCCCCCAGGGGCCCTCAGGGCCCTCAGGAGCCCCCAGGGGCCCTCAGGGCCCTCAGGGGCCCTCAGGAGCCCCCAGGGGCCTCAGGAGCCCCCCCAAAACCCCAGGGGCCCCAGGGCCCCAGGGGCCCCGGGGCCCCAGCCCCGGAGCCCCAGGGGCCCTCAGGAGCCCTCAGGAGCCCTCAGGAGCCCTCGGACCCTGGGGCCCCCAGGAGCTCTCCCGTGCCCCCTACCCGGGGCCCTTTTTCCGGGCTTACGATAAATCTGGGTTTTCAGACAGCCAAAAGTAAACCTAAAGCGGTTAAAGACTTTTAGTTAACCAAAAAATTGTGCACAAGTGGTGGGTGTGTGTGTGTTTTGTGTGAATAAAATTTTTTTTAAGTTTTCTGTGGGAAGAAAAGAAGGTCTTTCTCTTTTTTCGGCAGGTTTTGGTACTCCCCAAAACGAGGCAACAGGTCCCCTAATCGGCCCTTGACCGGGGTTTTTTAGAAGCGGGGGCCCAATTTATGAAATGTTTTTGGAAAAATGGCCAAAATAATTCCCAATTTGGGGCTTTTAGGCATTTGGGAAAAAAGGGCCCGTGTTGGTTTGTGTGTGTTAACCCCGGTTTTTCTTGGAAACCCAAAAGGGCTCCCGTGTAGGACTACGGAAGGTTCCCCCCCTCTCCTTTTCACAGGGCCCCCCTCGGTGAAAAAAAGCCTTGCCCTTTGTTTTAAACCCCACCCCCTGAACAAAAGCATCGGGTGAAAGAATATTTTGGTGTTTAAAAAAAAAAAAAGGAAAACTGGAAAAGAAATTTTTCCCTTTTTTCAAAACCCCGGGGCCCCGGTTTAAAACCCCCCCATCCCTCTTACCACCCGGGGCTCCCCGGGATGAAGCTTCTGATGTTTAAACTGCATTTTCCGACCCCCAGGGGGGGCCCCCTTTTTTGAAGTCAAAGATTGAAAACGACTTCTCCGACCCCCAGGGGGATCCTCTTTTTATGAATCCTTTATTTTTAAATCACCCCCGAACCCCCCCCCTTTGGGTTTTTGAATTATAAGTCTTTCCTTTTGATGACCCCCTAAAATTGAAACAGGTTTTTGTTAGTTTTGCTTCTTTAACAGCAGGCATTTTTGAAAAAAATCTCCCTCATGGCCCTCCCACCGGACTGGGGACCGTCTTGCCACCAAAATGGTTCTCCGAGGGAGCAGGCTTTTGATAAATGAATGGGCCCGGGAGCAGGGGCCCGGGCTTCCCGCGGCCAGACGGGAGCCAGACCCCCCGATAGGGGGATTACCGGACACCCATAAAACAAAAAACCTGATAAACCTTACAAGGCTTTTTTTGTTTTTATCAATCCTTTTAATATGGGTGAAAAAATATTTTTTCCCCACCGGGGGAGTGAAATTGCTTCTTTTCGGAGGCGGGCCCCTTTTTTTGTTTCCATAGCCCCCCACTCCCGGGCTCTGCGGGGGGGGCACTTGGCTGACCCCAATTGGGCCGGGGAGCAAACAGGACCAATTAGAAAGTATACCCCGGGGGCCACCCCCCCTTCACACCCCGGGCAAATGAAAACCAACTAAAGAAGGGGGGGGAAAAGGGCGGGGCCGGGTAAAAAAGGGGGGACCGTTAAAAACCAGGATTTAAGAGGGGCACCAAGGGGCCTTCCGGTAGAACAAATAAAGAGTTTGGTGAAAAAAGTTCCACCCTTTTTGGGGGTGGGGCCGTGTCTTAGGGCGGGCCCGGTGGGGTCGACCCTTTGGCCCCCACCTGCGGTCCAACCCGAAAAAAAGGCCCCCCCGGAGCAGCCTGACCAGGAGCGAACACCGTGCCCCAAACCAGGCGCTACCGAAAGAGCCCTTAACACACTCCCAACCCCGGAGCAAAACCCCGTAACCCCCCAATTCAAAAAAAAAAAGTTTTTAAACTTTACTTTTCCGGGGGACTGCCCAAAAGTACTTTTTGTTTTAAAAAGGGCAACTTTCAAAATTCAGGTCCCGAAAATTTTTCAGGGGGCCCCTTCCGACCGGGGTGGGATCCCGGGGATCTGGTAAGCAGCAGCTAGTTTGGATCCGGGGGGACATGCGGCTCATCATAACCGGAAACCCCAGGGGGAACGGAGGGAAAAGGAGGGGGGGGCAACCACACTTGGGGTTATAAAAGGCCCCCTTCCAGGGAAGGTTTTAAAATATTTATTTAGGGGGAAGGGGGACCTGCCGTATGGCGAAAAAATCCCCAGGGGGGAAAACAAAGTACGGCTCCCCCTGTCCTCATGGGTGACGCACCCTGGTCGGGGAGGGGCCAAGCGGGCTCCCGGTTCTCCCGGAAAAATGCAGCCGTAATTTTCCACCTGGTAAAAGTACTGGTTTTTACTTAAAAAACACTGCCTGTGTGTTTGTTAAACCAAGCGGCCAAAACTAATTTTTTGTAACAAATTTGTCGTAATTTTTTTTTAAAATTAAAAAGGATTCTTTCCCAAAGTTTTTTTCGAAAAAAGGGGCCCAAAGGGCTGTTTTTAAAAATTTTTAAAGGCATTTTTTGCGGGCTTGCCACTAGTCTCCGTGGGCCCCCCAAAAGGGGAAAAAAGAGGACCGTTTTTTTTCCCCCCCGCCAAAGCTTTAAGCGCACCCTGGTAAGGCCCCGGTCCCAAGGGAACAGGCGCCGCTTTTGGTCATACCAGCCGGTGCGCCAAGTCAAAAACGTCCGGCCTTTCCCCCACACTCTGGGCTTTTGGGCGTTCCCGAGGCCCGGGGCCCCGTGTTGTAACGCACCCCCCCGCCCCCGTTACTGCCCAGCAACCCGAACTGTGTGGTCCTGGGTTTTCGGTGTTGACCCGGCGCGGTGAAAGACAGGCGAGAAGGCCACGCTGTTCCCGCTCGTGCTGAGCCCACCTACGCTCCCGCTGCTGTCCCTCCGGACCACGGGGGGAGTCCCCCAACCCGGCCCACACGCCAGCCTAAGCCGGCGGGGTTTTGGGGGCCCGGAGGCCACGGGAGCAGCCGGTCGTGAGGCCCTCCTTTTCGGGGGCGGCCACCGTCCCCGGGGGCCAGTCGCCGGGCCCTTCCCCCCCCCAAAATCTCCCAAATCCCTCCCGTCTGTCTCCTAAAAAGAGGGGCCCCCCGGGGTTTGACCCAAGAGCCCGTGATTGCCCCCAAAAGCTGAAGGGGGGGCCTGTCGGGGGTGAAACCCCCCGGGTGAGGGAAAAGGCCCCAAGGGAAGGGGGACCGCGTTCTTTAGCTGATGTGAAACAGGGAGCAGGGACAGGCCAGCTCTCCCCCAGAAAATGCGGGTCTCCTGGGCCCACCACCCAGCCCCCCAAACCCACCCGGGGCTTCCAAATTTCCCCTTGGCAAGCCTGGCCCGGCAGCCTTGTCCCGGGCCCGGTGGGGAGCGGGGCCTGGGTCCGGGGGCCCCCGAAAACCCCCCCCCCTGGGCCCCCCGGCCCCCTCATGCACATTCTAACCCCACCCCTGAAGGGACTGGAAGAGGGGCCTGTCACGGGGGCGGAACGGGCCGTTCGGGGGGCTCCCTTTAAGCGCCGCCAGGAGTCCCGTCTTTATTTGGGGGGATCCGTGAAGGGGGGGCGGGACCCGCCCCCCGGAGGGGGAAAAGGGGCCCAGTGTTCTCTTGGTTTTTCGTAATCACCCTAAGGGCTTCCCCCCGTCCTTTAACTTTTATTCCAATTTTTGGGGGAAGGGAAAGTGGAGCCTCTTTTGGACCCTTCCCCGGGGCATTGGGGGTTTTTTTTTGGGGAAAACCCCCTTTTTGCGGGCCACCTTGCTCCCACGGGGGCCCCCCTGTGTCTTTTTACTTAAACCTTTTTTCCCCTACCCCGGGGCGATCCTTTTGGGGAAAACCCTTTCTTTATCTGTGTAATGGGTGGCCATACCTATTTGTTCTTAGTTTTGTATTTTCTTGGGTGAGGGGCCTAAATTTTTTTGCCCTCCAGGTGTCTGATGATGGTTTTTGGGGCCCATTAAATATGGGTACCGGAAAAAAGTATTAACCCTTTTTCCCGATTAGAAAGGGTTGTATTATCGGCCCCCCCCCCCTTTTGATGGGGGCGTCCGCCCCCCCCCGGTCTGGGGGGGCCCTCTTTTCCTTCCCGTCAATAATCCCAGCTGGATATCAAATTTTCAAAATGCAATGCATTTTTTTAATTTTGGTATTGTTGAGCCCTTATGTATATTTGGGGATTGATGTTCTGTTTTTCTAAACCCAAACCTTTTTTTTAAGAAAATTTTAAATTTTAACATTCTCACTAAGTTGTTATTGCATTAAAAAAGTAAGGAATTTTTTCGTGTATTTTTTATTGGTTACCGCATAAATCAAAAAATTTAAAAGAATGAGAAAAAAGTGGGATGTTTGGCCGGGACCCTTTTTTTGATTTTGGGGGCGTCGGGTCGGTCAATCTGAAAAGGGAAAACTTTTTTCCTGGGAATTTTTTTAAGGCATTAAAGAAAAACAAACAATCCCCAAATTTTGGGAATATCCTGGGGCCCCCCAGTTCAATGTTGTTTGAGTACCGTTTTCTTTTTAGTTTACCCTCAAGTTTAATTGTTTTAATTAAGTGGGGTTTGCAAAACCTTTTACAATTTTGAGCCGCCTCGGTTCCCCCAGCTTTCTTTCCTTAAAAAGGCGCCCCGCCCGGCCTTCGGAGACGCAGGGGGCCTGATTCAGATGCAGTCCTGCTTGCTCCTGCTGACAAAAATTCCCTTCCAACCTTCTAAAAAACTCTCCGGGTGGGGGCCCCCGGTGGGGTGAACCCCTGCTGGTTTTTTTCACACTGTGGGACTTGTGTAACAAAGTAAAAAATTTAAAAATTTTTTTTAAAATAAATTTTTCACCCATTTGTTTATATTTGGGGGAAAACTTTTCAATTTTTTCCCCAAAACATACTGTTTTTCAAAGGTTTCCCTTTTCTCCCTTAGGGTCCCGGGCGGGGCCTTTTTAAAATTGTTTTTCTAAGTCTTTAAATTTTTGTTAAAATTAAGAAGTTCTTGGGAGGCCCTGTTTTTTCAGCTATTGTTTGGGGGTCCCTGCCCTCCCGTCCCTTTTCCCCTTCCGGGGCCCCCCCACCAGCCCCCCTTTTGGGGATAAGTGGCCCATCCAGATTAGGCCTTTCTTCCTTTCTTACCCAGAATTTTTTCCGAACCGGTTTTGAACCTGGGGTGGAAACCCCTTTTAGCCGGAACCGGGGGGAGATCGAACCCGTTAAGTAACTTCTAAGCAAAAGACCTAAGGCGGCTAAAAACCTAAAATCTTTTTTTTTTTAAATTTTTCTATGGGAATTTCCCGGGGCCCTTTTTTTCCTTTTTAAAATTTTTTTTTTTTGAAGTTCCCCCCTTTTTAAAAAATAAAAGTTTGTTTAAAATTCCAAAAGGGGGGAACATTCTTTTTAACTGTTTTATTTTATGTTTAGGGCTGAAAAAAAAAATCCCTTTGAACCAAAAAAATCCTTTAGGTTAAAAACCATCATCCGGGGGGAGGGGTGGTTTTTGGGGGAAACCTTTTTTTTCCTTTTTTAAAAATTTTTTTTTCCAGGTTTTTAAAAGGAGGAAAGGAAAAGTCAGGAAAAAAAAAATTTCCCAAAAAGGGGAAAGGGTCAGGGAAAACCCCCAAGGGAACCCCAGGCCAAAAAAAGGAAAGGGGAAGTTTTTTGCTTTTTTTTTCCCTTTAAAAAAAAAAAAATGGTTCTAGGTTTTTTAAAAGGGGGAGAGGGTTTTTTTCCTAAAAGGTCCCAAAGGGGGGGGTTGGGGTTTCACCCTCCATTAAGCTAAAGAACTCCCGTTTTTGGTCCAGAACACCTTTTATTGCCTTTTTTAATACTTCCTTTCTACTTTAACCAGGTTTCGTACGGTCATGGAAACCTGGAAAAGTCATGGAAAAAACTTAAATCACAAAAGTCCTGGACATCCATGGGTCAGAATGCGTAGGAACCCTGTTTAATGTGTGTTAATCTTCTCTACCGGACCGATAACAGACGGACCTTTGAGAACCGTTTTACTGCTTTATTTCCATTTTAAAACGACCTTTATTATAATTGTTATGTGCTTACTGGGAGGATTTTCAAAGGTGGGAGTCAGGGATTTCATTTTCTCTTTGACTCGCGATCCCAGGGTGTGTGTGTGTGTGTAGTTCTGGACCAGTACCACTGTATTAGCTCATTTAAGCCACTCCATCTGCCAGTTTGGGTTGGTCCAGTCTCCTAAGAGGCGCACCCTGTTTACTCAAAATGCCTGAAACCATTCTGACATGTTGCAGCTCATGTGGACGGAGACGTGCAGCGAGGAGAGGCGTGCTGTTGGTTATGGAAGACGACATAAAGGAGAGGAGGAAGTCATCTCGTGTGTCACGGCATTAAAGAGATGGCTCACCCTCAACCTACACCACCTGGCTTCAAGACGATGCAACGAGACAAGGGCCTCAGTAACGTGTGCAATGGAGAGATACACATTCATCCATAAAGAGAGGAGAGAGGAGCTCAGTGTATCCTAAGCGTCCATAAGGAGAGAGGAGAGGAGAGAGGAGCTCAGTGTATCCTAAGCGTCCATAAGGAGAGAGGAGAGGAGAGAGGTGCTCAGTGTATCCTAAGTGTCCATAAGGAGAGAGGAGAGAGAGGAGCTCAGTGTATCCTAAACGTCCATAAGGAGAGAGGAGAGA